>NC_039293.1:5965706-6265706 GCF_003368295.1 Carassius auratus | reverse complement strand
ATAAAGCCAATCTGAAGTACACATGTTTTAGACCTTTATCTATGTTTGAAGGACAAAGCATACTTAATCTTTTTAAATGTTACTGGAATGTTGGTATCCATTAACATGGTAAGATGAAAACTATCTTTAGAGCACTGCATCTTTCCCCAGTCTGAGTGGACTTTGAAGATGATCCAGCACTGAAGCAGCTGTATACGAGCTGTCAGCGTCTGTCATCTGAGCATCCGCCCGTAACAATCACATTTATTAGCAGCGTTTGAAGAATGCAGCGCTGCCTGATGTGTGCCAGAGGTGAACGTGTGTAATAACATCAACAATAAAACCTTATCGGCACACAGTGTGGGCGATGTGTGTGTTGTGAAAGTGTGTTTCTCAGTAGAGGGGTGGAAACACTGAAGCTTTATGGCGGAGGTCTTGTCGTTTAAAACTCAGAAACCTATTAAACGCTTACATCTTTGTCAGCGCAGTTTACTTCTAGTGTCAGCAAAGTCTGAAACACACCTTCAGCTGCGATCAGACTGGACTCTCATGTTGGTCCACACATATTTCTGCCAGTATTTACTCTAATACGGCACCTGAAACATGCTCGCCTCGCCCTTCGCCTCTGCAGAACACAAGATATGAGGCACAATCTCACGAAAACCTGTCGAGATCAGCATGAACTGAAGAGAAGGCCATCAAGACTTTCATGATCTTTTTTTAACTCCAGATTGTCATCATTTTAAAACGAAAAACCTAGAGATTGTGAAGTTTTTATAATTCCTGGTTTGTTAGCCTGCCCTTGATTCTTGCTAATTTAAATAAAAATATTGCATCAATCGTCAGTGAGAATACAGGGAATCTCAACCATTTTGGATGCATTGTGATAAATGTTTTCTTACATAAAAGTATTGAGAATTTTGCATGAAAATTATGTCACAAATGCATTAAAAAAGTAAAAATAAATGCAAAATTTTTTGCCTTGTTAAAAAAAAACAAGGTCTCATTTGTAAACAACATAAAACTAATTACAGCATCTAATAATCTTAATGTCATCTTCAAAACTTTTTTTTATCAAAATTTGCATCTTTTTACATAATTGATTAATTGTGAACAAATATGAACAACTATTTCTACTTTAGTAACATTAATTAATATTAAAAGTAAAAATGTACTGCTTACTGCATTAATGTAAACTATAACAAGAACTCACTTTTATTTACTGTAATTCTGACATTTACAAGTATATTAGTTGTTTTCCAAATCAAATCAAAAATTGCATCAGTGAATAAGTGAATGCACTGTGAACATCTGTATTTGTATTAACTAACATTAGTAAACGCTGTAAAATGTGAGCTAATGAGACCTCATTGTAAAGTGCTTTCTTTCTATGAAATGTGACCTGAGTGATGTTGGGATCAAATTCATCAGTTAGGTGTGGATCTGTGCTGAGGGGCGACATTCATGCATGTAAGCCTCTTTTAAAAGTGTGGCTTTAAATCTTTTCAGCCGTGCATGTGGAGAATTTCTGACCTTTAGAGTTTGCATGATCCGTCAGCAGTGAATGAGTGAAGCGGCGCTCGTGGTAAATCACAAATGTAGACTGAGTCTCATGAAGCGGTGTTTGGGTCATACTGCAGTTAACCTCTAGATACAAAGAAAGAACAATACATGACATTTAGAGAGTCAGAGGACTACTGTAGTGTGACAAATATAATAACTGCATTATTTAAACTGTCATCATTTTTTATGCATACTAAATGTAATTTATGCCGAATAAAAATCTCTGTAAAAAATTATTTTAAAATAAGGCAGAAAATTATATATATATATAAAAAAATCATATATATATATATATATATATATATATATATATATATATATATATATATATATATATATATATATATATAATGGACAAGAAATAGCTTTCATTTTCTTTATGTTAAATATAGCCTACTTTCTTTTACTATATTATGGTAGAAAAAACCTATTGTTAACAGGCAATAAAGATTTAGGCAACTAGATTTAGTCATCAAAGTTGACTGAATGAAGCTGTAATTTGGTTTGGAGTTAATTCTTAATTAGGCGTCGGAGTAATTATAGTTTAAGAGAAAAATCTTCATTAGCATATGAGCACATTAGCACATACATGCCAAACATTTTCTCATAATAAACACAAATTAGCTTATAACAGAGAAACATTTACGCATGAGACTCATTGCTCCTACTGTACACTGACAAATAAACATGCAAACGTGTGAATAATTACTCATGAAGGAGAAGAAATGCTGATTTCACTCACCACCAAAATAAACGTTTTTATTTACATAATATATGTGTGAACTGTGTATATTTATTATGTATCTATAAATACACACGTGCATGTATTATATATATATATATATATATATATATATATATATATATATATATATATATATATATATATATATATATATATATATATATACTGTGAAATTGATCAAATGAAGTGAGTTTAAAACAAGAGCAAATATCTGCTAATGGGGTCAGAAAAATCAACTTAAAGGTAAAACCAGTTTTCATATCCCAGATTTGTTCTTGTGTTGAGCATGAATTTACCTACAATTGTGTCCAGTTTCTCAGAAAACAAGATTTAATCTCTTCATGTTGAATGTATCTTGAATTAAGGATGTTTACACATTTGTACTGGAATAAAGGACAAAAACACAGAGGAAGATGCCCAGTTATTTCCTTCTTTTTGCAGTGCTTTCAACATTTACTGAAGATTTTACACTCTGATTTGAGAGCTTTATAAGATTTTTAATCCTGTAAGGACAACTTACAACTTTTTAAGACACACAGATATCTAAATGATGATTTCTGGATTGCAAACAAGCTTTTGTCCTTATAATGGTGTATCTACTGCATCCTCCAGCAGGGGCTACCTAAACCATGTTAACCAGCCCATGACAAGCTGTTTGAAATAATAATAAATATAGCAAACAACTAACCAACACACTGCTGGGACTGAACATTTTATGATGAATACAAAGCACTGTGTGGAGGACTGACAGAAGCCACGAGGACCATCAGCGTGTGTGTGTGTGTGTTTTACAGGATTAAAGGGGTGAGAGGAGGCCGTGAGAGACAATCCTCACATCACAGACAGACCACTGTCAGTCCAGCAGCTCGACGGAGGCTGTGTTTGTGGTCATCCAAAATGAGTTAAAATACCATTACAGGAAAATTAACAATAACTGAAATTAAATATAAACAAACTTATTTTATATCAGCTAGTTGCTAAAGGAAATTTTTTTTCCATTTCCATTTAGTTTAGCTTGATATACTGAAACAGAAATGAAATGAATAAAACTATATAGATAGATGTATTCTTGTAGCTCAAGTGGTATGCAATGGCAAAAGTGCAAAGGCAGTATAAAGGGACAAAGGAGAAGGCATCTAATCAGATGTTTCTCCTACATAACCTATAATCTGAGACCTGCAGCAGACAGAAAGAAACAGAGAAGCACTGCTGAGAAACACACTTCACCTCTCACTCCAAACACACACCGACAGCCAGAGCCGAGCGGAGGAGGGCACATCCACACCGGACCGGCAGCAGCACTCTGCAGAACATCCTGTTTCGACTCGGGGAACGAGAGAGCGCCACCTTCACCTTTCCTTCCCGCACGTACCAGTTCAACTACCCAGACAGGTAAAATGAGCACAGCGCATGATGCACACCACACAATGTTTCAGTAATTGCATGCTAAAGTGCTTTATTAACTGTTTCCAGTCATCTCAGAGGTGTTTTGGTCCAGGATCTTCTAGAAGTGCATGACCTGCTGCTGCTGTTTTTGGTCTTAAGTAGATGAAAACTCTTTATTAGTGAATATTCTGGGTGAAACACAACAAGAGGTGAGTCGGTTTCACAATGGTGCTAAACTGGACCAAGCTAATCAATCTAAGGCACCAAATGACCAAGTTCAATCAATCCATAAAAGCCTCCAAAACACAGCAACTATAGTAATGTAATGACATACTTAATACAATTGATATGTTGCTTGCAAATTGGATTTGGCATACACAGCTACTTATGAATTGAGTGATTAATTTTGACAGTGAATTAGTTACAGCATGGGGCTAACTTGGCCATGCTAAACATGCTAATGAATCACCAGAAGACAATTTAGGTCCAATTTTACAATCTGAAGAACCTTCATCTCCTATAATATCATAATATTCGTACAAAATTAGTTGTTTGCGATGCGCTTAAGTAGCATACATGTCTAGTTTGAATGGTTGTCAGTGGAAAAGGAAGCATCTTAACTAAAAAACTATTTCCAGCATGGGGCCAAGGGCAAATTGCTAAAATAGCAAATTGGTTTGTTAGCATACATGTCTACTTTTCAATGGAAGTCAATGGACAAAAAAGCTTCGTGGCAGCAAATTAGTTATTGAATGGGGCTAAGTGGATCATGTTAAACAATCAAAGAGTTAAGAATTTTTTTTTTTCATAACCCATTTTAACAAGCCTCCAAAAAAAAAAAATTAACTCGCGCCCCCACCCAACACCTCAAATCTTGTCCTGGAGGGCCAATAAGCTTCAGAGTTTAGCTTCCACCTTGATCAAAATTACCTACCTGATGCTAAAGACAATGATTAGCAGGCTCAGGTGTGTTTGATTAGTGTTAGAGTTAAACTCTCCAGGAAAGTGGATCTCCTGGGCCAGATTTGAGGATCCCTGTCGTACAGTCAAGAAGAGTGACTGATACTGAGCCAACTCTGCTCTAACTGCTGACTAGGTGGGAGTCAGACTGCCCACTAGTGGATGGTTAAAGGTTTGCTAAATCACATTCATAAATCCTCAATGGAATGTCTCTGAATTAACTGATGCTCAGCCCCCCACCTCCCCACCCCCCCTCACATCGAGCCTCCTCCAGCGAAGGTAAATCTGCACTCTCTGTGTTCCTGGACTCTCCGGAGATCTTCTGGGACCCGAAGGAACCCGGGAATGGTCTTGCCATGAACCCAATGAGCTTTGACATGGGGCTCAACAACCAGAAGTGGAACGGCTCATGGGCGGAGGACTTGGCACAACTGGAGGAAGAGTTTCACCTGGTGATGATCACTGAGCACTTCGACGAGTCCCTGGTTCTCCTGGGGGCTCTTCTCAGACTGGAGCATAAGGATTTGGCTTACCTTCGGCTCAATGTTTGTGCCGGCAACAGCATGACAGAGCTGGATGAGAACATGCAAGCAAAGGTGCGATCGTGGAACGTGCTGGACACGGGACTTGTTTCTCCGGGAGAGCTGGAGGACTTGCTGCGCCCATGGCAGGTGGAGACGGCCACTATTTTGGGAAATGAGGTGCAGGGGAACCTGTCACTACAGGATCAAGGGTTCTGCATTCGGATGATGCTTTCTGAGCTTCAGTATCACTTGTACTTGTACTTCAAGCAAGTCCTGGAAAATACAGGATAACAACACTCCTTGCCCAAATGGTGGTCTACATGGAGACCTGGAGATCCCCAAACAATACACATTTGGGATGTTTCTCTCATCTGACACCACCATTTCTTGGAGATTTAATATCAAACTGATGATCTGAAACAGGTGCTTCTCATTAGGACAGTGGTGTCCAGTGATCCTGCTCTTGGAGAGCCAATGTTCTGCAGCGTTTAGCCAAAAACACATCTACCTGGAAGTTTCGAGTGATCCTGAAGAATCTGATTAGCTGGTTCAGGTGTTTTATTAAAGTAAGAGCTAAATGCAGGTGAGTGGCTCTATATGGAGAAGGACTGGACACCACTGTATTAGGAAGACGTACAAAATGTGCAGAGTTGAGGGTAATTTAAGACAAGGATTGGGAACCATTGGTCTACATCGATGACCTAAACATGAAACTGATGAAGAAACATATTAACTTGCATTTGCACAAAGATCTGCACTGTGATAACCATTAGCTACCTGCACTACTCTTACAGCCTTTGATGTAAACCATGGGTGTCCAATTCTGCCGAGGGTCACTTTCCGGCTTCCTTCACATGCAACTGGGAATTTCCTACTGCCCGATTTTTAAGACCGAATTATAAGTTTGTTGCATTTAACGGCTTTATTGTTGAGAAGAATAGGAACCATAGAGGACACCTGGTTCATTCATGCCTATTTCTTGGGAAAAAGCTAAAATATTCTGAAGAGTTTTAATGTAAATCCAATTAATTTTGAATTAAATGCCGCGTCCCATTCTTTGACAACCATATAAACGTTAACTGCACTATTGTACACTTTACCATAGATTCTAAAGTTTCAGTCGAATACATGCTGTTATCATTAGGTGAAACAATACAATATGCATCAAACAGTTATTTATATAAGTAAATATAGATGACTGTAATGGCAAGTGAAAGAAAAGTAGAAGATCTGGGGAAAAACATAGCGGTTACCATTTAAATATTTCTTTCTTCTTGCATATTCAAAGTTCATGGCATGGAAAGTCAGGCATCAAAATTTTCTACAAGTTTCCCTGTTGCAAATATGACTTGAGATGCTTTTCATGTCTATTTTTCATTCTGGCTTTATGGACCTCTGTTCAAAAGAGGACTGCAGGGGGGAAATCATAAATTAAATTAAATAAATAAATAATCAATATACAGTAGTTGCTGGTGTTAACAGCAGATCATATGTCTTAAGAATGTGGGCAGACATCTACGTCAGAACACCGACAAAAAAGGGCTGGTTTAAAATATTTTACTTTATCTTTGAAAAATTAACATGACAATAAAAGCTCTCCGTTTATACAGTAGTCAGACAAACAGCAAAATGCAGATAAAACGATACTAAATCACAGTGTTTACAACAGCCAAATCCCATGTTTGCCTGTCAAAGAGTAACGTGTGCACCTCGTCTGTCTGAGAGCCTCACTGTCTGCTGTCATTAGCATCACACCAAACACATGTAATCTGCTTAGCCTCCTGCTCAGCCAACTCTTCACAGCCTCCCGTATGGTGCCTTTACACACGACAACTACAGAAAAACAAGAAATAACAGCAGCACTCTGTAAAAAAACACTCAAAGACAGACAAAATGCTCCAAGTGAGTGTGGCCGTTTTGATCACATGACTGAAACTGGAGGAAGTACTGGAGCACCAAACAGGAAATAGAGTGTGTGCATCACAGGAGCACAAACTCCTCCAAACAGCTCTTCTTGTTGACTCGGGCCGGCCTGTCTTTGGACTTCATGTGAGTGAACGAGTCCGACGTACAGCTCATCTCCTCCTCGTTATGACCCTCCACAAACGTGAAGATGGGGTACTTCTCCTCGGGTGATGTCAGAGCCTGACCATCAGAGGAAAGACGGAGGGAAAGTAGTAGATATTGCAGGATTTTAGATGCGTAATATATTCAGAAAAAGCGTTGGTTTGGTAGCATGTGCTTGTCTTCCTCTCACCTCAGTGACGTCTGAGCACAGAGCCTGGAAATCCGCTCTGCTTCCGGCGTAGAAACCCACCGTACAGCTCGGGTCCATGCGGTTTAAACGGCATCTTCCTGACAGTTTTACAGTGAAACGACTGCACACAGAGGCATTTATATATTCAATTCAGATTTATCTGTAAAGCTCTTTTTACAATGCACATTAATTCAAAGCTTATCATCTGAAATATATTAGTAGCAGCAACTTTACATGGATGCTCAATCTAGTGTGAATCAAGAAATATGTGTGTTTATAATGATTTAAATGGTTTATTAATAAACGTATGATTAGTCGACTAATGCTTCAAATGAATGACTACTCATCGACCAGAAAAATCTCTACTCGAGGGTAGGTAATGTGTTTATATATACTTTTTATTATATTTTAGTCAACTATAATTCTGTATTCAAGAAGTGGAGGCATTTATATACTTATAAAATTTTGATTAATATTTTTAATCAGTTATCATTTTTATATTTTCAATTTTACATATTATAATTGTAATTTTAGTTAAAGTTGTAAGGAATTCTTTCCATGATTTTGTCATTTATATGAGGTTTTATGTATAGTTCTTGATTTCTAATTTAGATTTTGTTTTAGTCATTTTAGAAATTTAAACAAAAATAAAAATATGTTGAGTTGGACACTATCTGCAATAAAGCAAATAAAAAATAATATATATATATCTATATCTTAGTTAAATTAAAAATAACCATATAGAGCTCAAACAGAATAATTAACTTATAAATATTATTTTCAGTTTATATATATATTTTTTTTTTTGGAAAATGTTTTATTTTAATTTTATGCAGTTTTTTCCATTTAATTCTTTTTTATATGTATAGTTTTATTACTAATTCAGTTTTTGTTTTAGAAATTTTTGTAAAAAAAAACGAACTGAAATAAGTATTATAATATTACTGTATTATATATTAGTTCAATTAATGTTTTGTTTTTTTCTTCAGTTAAAAAAAGTGTTTTATTAGTTTTAGTTAATTATACTAACCGTGTAAAAGAGAAACGGAGGTGTTTTCTTTAGATACGTGCTCACCTCTAAAGGGAAGTTGTCCTGTTGGACGTCTACAGCAGCCTGACAGTAATGAGGATCCAAATAGATCAGCTGATCATCTGCATGAAGCACACAGAAACCACAAACACACAGACACTGAGCGATTCCTTACACATTACAAACACAAGCGTGTGTCACGTGACTCACCCTGGAATCCCACGAAGAACAGCGAGTGTTTGGGTTTCCCTCCGATGATTCCCATGCAGCACCGCAGCTCCAGCAACCTCTGCACACACACAGAGAAAACATGAGCTCACACCATCACAACAGCATCACTTCACGTCTGTGTGTGTCTCGTGACACACCTTGACACATCGGGTGTAAGCCGGATTCAACATATCAGAGCCCAAACGCACAGGCACCAGCAGAACCAACGACTTCCAGCCAGACCTGCAGCTCGCGGAGAGATCTGTACGGGACGTCCCGCACAGGTTTAACACGTCTCCAACATACACTACAGAGAAACACAGAGATTTAGTGCTGAGGAGTTACAGCCTGCTCACAAATGATCCATGATTATTGCAGTTTGTGCCAAATTTGCAGGTAATCTCCTGCAAAAATAAAGACCGTGTCCAGATGAGAAAAAAACGGGGGACCCCAAAACTGAGCAGGATTCATTGCTAAATCATGACTGACGGACCTGTGCAGTTCTGTGCCACGTACACCTCCAGATCGGACACCTCGGACGCTGCCACGGCCTTCCTGAAATACACAAACAAATTAACATTTACATTCAACCATCACCGAAAGGACTCTATATTGACATGCAATTCAATTTATAATATGAACAATAATATATGAATGTGATTTTCTCACGCTGCATATGACATTACTGAAATATTTAAATGCCAGCAATACACTATGAAATGCTGTGCATTACAGTAATATTACAATTACATTTACTCAACAAAAATATTATTTCAACATTAAAATAAATAAAATATAATTTTAACATTTACTTAATGACGAAATAAAAATTGCACATTTTATTTAGTTTAGTACTAAATTTACTAACACTACTACTGAAAAAAAAAAATTAATTGCACTAAAATTGAAAGCTAAGGAGACAATGATTTAAAATCAACACAATTGCTAAAATCTTTTCAAAAAAAAATTTTTTTTTAAACAAACTGTAATAAAAATTATAACACTATATATACGTACAGTATTTAAAGAAAACTAATACAAATAGTCAAATAAATTTAACCAATGTTTACAAAAATGAAAATTGAAAATATAAAAATAAAATGAATGTAACTAAATCAACAAAATAATACTAAAAATATCTAAAACATTGCTAAAACTTTAAAATGAAAATGGAACGAGGACCTTTACCGATCACACCCCCTTCTCTCACATCCAGAATAAAGATGTTTATTTTTCTCTTTGCGTACAAAAATATTCTTATAGCTTCGAAAGATTGCGGTTGAACCCCTGATGTCAAATGGACTATTTTACTGATCTGCTTTGCTATGTTTCTGAACCTTGGTCGTGTAAGGACCCTGGCTGTCTATGGGAGGGTCAAAGTGATCTCAGATTTCATCAGAAATATAATTAATGACAGAATTGTCATTTTTGGGTGAACTATCCCTTTAATATAGTGTCCAGATCTGTGTTCACAGGTGATAGTATATGAATCACATTCATATTTCCTCACATGTATGCATGTAGAAGACGTGTTCTCAGATCAGGTCATTAAGTCCCCCTGTGCATGGTCCACTTACTGCAGTATGTTGGCCACGATGGCCGGTCCGTACCAGTCGCCCGCTCTCTTCCCAGAGGCCCTGCCCAACTCCACCAGCCGGTGCAGGCCGAACGGGGCGGAGGGCAGATCGCCGAACCAGGACACGATCCTCCTGTGAGTCTGCTCCTCGTGAGACTCACAGTCTAGTGTGGTTCCCATACTGCGTCTGCGATGCTTTCCTGAGTCGCGCCGGCTCTCTCTGAGGGGACCGTCCAGCACACGAGCGTCCACCACCTCCAGGTCATCTTTGGTCTGATGATGCGTCACAGGCCACGTCCAGCCTGAAGAGAGTCACACAGACCAGACCAATGCTGCTCTTATTTTTGTACATAACTGAGCAAGTATAGTATTACTTAAAATAACTGTTTTCCATGTGAGTATGATGTAAAATGTTGTTTATGCTGAATTTTGATATATATATATACACGACTTTTTACTCATGATTTAATGATTTATTTTCAAAATTTTCTCTCAACCTTTTTTCTCAAAACATTATTCTTGAAATCTAATTCTCCAGGTTTAATTTCAACATTTTATTTCCAGAATTTGTCTTGAGATTTAATGAGTTTAATCTCACATTATAATAACTTTAATCTTGAGAAGGTTTTATTTATTTATTTTATTATTGCTTGGCCCTAATCCTCTTCCCTAAAAAAAGGACATATCTGTTAAAAATAAATAAAATTAAATAAATAAAATTGTTATTATGTGTATTTTCATTTATAATCTATAATCATTTAGAATTTCATTAATTCATATTAATTAATCCAATATTAAAAATATGATTTTTTTTTTTTTTTTACAAACTATTACAATGAATTTCTTCTGTGTCAGTAATGGTTATACATGTTGTCCTGATATGTACTGTCTATATTTTAGTCAGACCAATATTAATTGATCTCACACTAAAACCTGTGCAACTTTTTGAACCTTTCAGAAAGTGTTGCAGCTTAAAAAGGTCTGAATGCATTAAAGGGTTAAGTCCCTTTAGGTGTGTCTGTACCCGCGGGCATCATGTGCAGCATCAGTCCGTGAGCTAACAGCATCTGTGCGCTGCGGAGCATGCAGCCCCATCCCGCGTCAGACGTGAGCGCCGAGCCGTCCAGCGGCGGGATACCTCTCCTGTAGGTCATCCACAACAGAGAGGAGAACGCCCGCCGGAAACACTCCCGCTCTCCTGAGAGGAAACACACACACTTACAGTGAAAACACCACACAGCGACCCTTCACTCGCTCACTGCTTACCGCTGTAGCTCAGCTGATAGGACTGTCCCAGCAGACACACGGGGATGCTCTTACTGAGACGCGGCCTGCTCTTCAGAGACCAGCCTGCACAGAAACAGAGCTGTGTCAAGATGACAGTGTGACCTCAACATCTGGCTTTAGTGAAACCAGTCGATTAGTGAGGGAGGAAGGTCGAGGACAAAACAGTAGAGCTATCAAACAGCTAGAAATCTACCGGCTATCTTTTGATGTATACAAATATAACATATATAATATAACATATCATGGATTCTGGACGGAACTGTTTTCAACATTTACAATAATAAAATGTTTCTTGAGTACTTAAACTGCAAGAAATAAAAATGTTAGGACACCAAAAAATAGTTTTTTTTTTTAATAAAAAACTTATCCCACACCTCCGTATCTGACATTATTCCATGCTGAAATGAGTTTTGTTTTGAGCTTGGTCCGGTCCTTTGACTCCTGGACGTGTCCGTCAGCGTCTGTGCCCAGCTCCAGCAGGCCCGGGTTCGACAGGTTGACCACCTCAAACGACGCGAGGTCATCTGTGGCCTCCGTCCCGCTGTCAAACTCATCACTCACATCCATGATCCCTGGGATACTGTTGCCATGACACCCGGAGACTCTGAATCCCTGCTGTCCAATCAGAGAAGGGATGCGAATCTTGGATGTTAAAGTGAAGCTGTGGGACAGTGGAGCAAAAGTTAATGTGTAACACAGCTCTTTAGAGGAAAGTACTGAGCCATGTGACAACCACGTGACTGAAGGAATCTGACAAATGTGTCAAAGCAAATGTTAAGCCATATTATATCTTAACTCCCATCTACAGCACACTACAGTAATAAAAACGAGTTTGATAACTATGTGTTTATGCATTAAAAACACGTGATGATTTCGGCTTATCTTCATTTTATAGTGTGGCACTACTATGCTAAACTAATGGGAGTTACAGTGAATTTATAAGTTTGTTGTTGACTGAGGTTTGTTGATACGGAAATCATGTTCATACGTGCAGATTCACCTCTCGGATAAAGAGACGGGTCAATATTTGAATATTTGAATAACGTGGTCAAATCCTTACCTTTGAAGTAGCTTTAACTGTTATGTCATTGTGAAAAACGCAAGATTATAGCTGGAAACTTACCGCCGTAAGTAACAGACATACCACGACGCCACTGCCTGACTGTAACTCCGCCCCTTTCCTCCTTCACTCCGCAACGGTGTTCGTATCTGTTCTCTGATTGGCTGTCTGGTTCCTCTGCGCTCTGATTGGTCAACTGGGTTACTATGCAAGTAGAACCAGTACACTTTCCTAAGTATTAACTAGCTAGCCAGATCATTAAAACTGGGTTTTATCATATTATGTAGCGTTTGGTCTGAGGCAACACAAAACGGTAAGAGTTTGTACCTTTATTGATTTATCTGTGTTAAATCACATTCAAACTACTGCTAAATTATCAGTAAGTTCAGACTCATCTATTACTTTATGATTGTTGACATTACATATAACGAACACTTCATGAAATTATAGCTATTATACTTTAACTAAGCTTTTTTATTATTATTATCTTTCGTTATATAGTTATTGTATTATATTTAATACCTTATTTTAAATGTTATCATATGAAATAACTCTCTCACCAGATGAGCTGGTACAAAATTAAAATTTTTAGTCCCTAATCATGCTAAACAATATTTAATTTATAATTGAAACATTTATCTACAAACACATGCAAGTGGACAGACAACACAAAACAAACAACTGGCTTAATTCGTATTACTGCACTTTATTATTAATATTTTTTTTTAAAATTGCATTAGTTTATAACATTGCCTGAGGTGAGAAAACATAAAAAAATTTAAATAAACAATGCTATAAGAAGTGAATATACAAAACCAAAAAAATTCACAGGTAAAACAGTTTGTGGAAGATTTATGCAAAGCAGCAGTTTTTAATTATCAAACAGGGTGAAAATCTTTGAAATAAAGTTCAAACAATTAAATGAATACAAAGAGATAAATCAATAAAGTGCATTCTGTAACATTGTTTGTACTTTTTGTATGAGTAACGGTGTCTCAGGCAAACACTATGCCTACAGAATCTAAACACAGACGGAAAACTGACACGATCTATCCTACATACACACAGTTCACAGCACAAATCAATCGGGAAACACAATAAGGGTTTTTACACCGTACCCAAATATTATTAAACAAATAAAAGATGACATCCTCATAAAAAGTACTGTGGTGTTACCGTGGTACAATGATGCTACGTGATCCATGTATATTCAAGATGTATGTCCAAAAATGCTATTATTATGGTACAATGTCTAAAAAACCATGATAATACCAAAGAAAATAGTTGGGTTTATAAATTTGGGTAAAGTGTAAAGTCCTTTATTGGCAGAAGATAGTCAATCAGGGATCAAGGATCAGCTGATTTGGAAGAAAATCATTGCATTAATGTGGCACCAAACACTCCTAAGACATCGCTAGATTCACTACACACAGAATCTCCAAAAAGACGTTCACACAAACGCGAGAGTGACCGTGTGATTTAAAGTGTAAACAGATTGGATCAGTTCCACATGTAACATGAAGCCCCTTCCAGAACATCGTAGCATCTCTCGCAGACCACCAGACACGTCAACCTACTACGTAATTAATTCCTATAAAAGTTGGACACAATGTAGCAAAATTGAATTAAAAGCCCTGAATGGATTAAAATGAAACACATCTACACACGTACTACCTCATACTTTTACAAACTCTTCTGCATATACTTAAGAATAATTCAGGCTTCTTCAGAGTTGTAAGAATTCAAGTGTATAATCCACAGTGCATTTACTGGCCTATAATATATATGTATATAATCTAACACAATGACATCATAGTGACCAATATTTTTCATAGACTTAATCTAATAATCTCAATATAATTTCGCAATGTCATTTTTGAGATTTTTTTCTCCAGTCTCAGAGCGGCAAATTAAAACTATATACACTCTCCTTGCTTCTTTCCAAGGATATTTAAATTCATCCACATAAAAGTCAACATGAAACGACATCTGCAACCCAATTTACTTCCATAATGGTCATGCTTCCAAATCTATGTTTATTACTGCCATTTTGATAATTGGCATTAAATTACTCCACTAACTAGTCGATAAAAAGGCTGCATTTCCCTACTACTAGTAGTAGTATATTTTTATTTAATGCCAAGTCAGGATTTTAGGCTATTTTCATGGCAAAAATTAATAAATAAAAATACAAGGATAACAAATACAATCAAAACCAGCAAACAAACAACCACAAGTTACATTACACAAGATTTTTACATTAATATATGATAAAAATTCTAAAACTTTTTCTGGCAAAATTATACTAAATAGCTCTTTAAGGGAGTTCACTTCATAAAAGAGTTTTCTACATACATAAAAAGCTTGGCAGTCCAATAAAATTTGTTTGACAGAAAGGAGAATCTTGCAAAACATGCACTGAGTAAGGTCTTCACCTTAAAGCAAAAATGCATGAGTATTGCATTTTCCTACTAAGTAGCTATTTGACTACAGACCTTAGTCAGGGTGGATGCAGATTAAATAACATAGCAATCCATTAAGAAGTAAATTGATTTCATGTTGCCTTTTTGCTGGGCATTTCCAGTGCAAATGTAATTAAGACAGCATAAACAACCACTTATACACATGGTTCTGTCCTTGTGCAACAATTATTTCCCTTTTCCACCAGTGCAACCCTCCCAAACCTCTAGTTAGGCATTCTGTTGTCTCTAGTATAGCGCTACTGTTGGCAGTTTAACAGTATAGCTGAGGTACTGGACTGAGATTGTTTAAAGTCTATGGTGTTGGTCACTAGGTAAACACTGACTACCTCTCCTTTCTAAATCTGACAAACTTGATTGGTTGATATGGTGATGAATGACATGTCATGCCCTCTACAGGCCAGGCAGCAATGATTGGATGTGCAGTGTTCACTAGCATTAGGTCTTTCATTTTTCATCTTATTTTTTTTTTACTCTTCTTTTCACAATATACATGTAACATGCATCTAGAGAGACATACTGGTTTATACTGGCATATGCACAAACAAACATATTTGACAACAGTCATTTTGAAGCACCTTTACTTGTTTACGTTTTTTTTTTCCGTTCATATCTTGGTTTGATGGCTGTAGAGTCTTTTGAGAAGTCTGCATTTGGACAATTACAGGGAATCCATTCCATTTAAAGTTCCAAACAGAACATATCTGTTAAGAATATTACGGACGCTTGGAAGAGCTCTTCGATGCCTTTTCAGCCTTTGATGATCCAGGACCGGGCCATGTTCCCGTCAACCCGCGGCGACTCCCAGACGAGGCCTCTGACTTTCCCAACGTGGCTGCTCGTTTGTCCTCATTGGTTTTGGAGCTGTCCTTGGTCTTCCCGCCATCCTGAGAGCCCAACTTCATCGGCCCAAGAACGGTTTTAGCCACACTGGTGAGTTGAGTCACAAAGCTGGACCTGTCACCAGGAGATACGGCACGTGATTTGCTTGTGCAAGGCGACCTGGCGGTTGGAGACGGAGAGGCTGGGGACTCTTCAGCCACTTCCAGACGACATCTTTCCTCTTGAGGGACTCTGGTTGACCCAGATGGGGTTTGAACGCGTTCTTCAATAGATTTGGACTGGGCAGGAAAAGCTGCGGAGACTTTCATTACACCAGCCCCGTCAATGGTCAGAGGTCCTTTGCCTGACTTGCTTGCCTCTGGAGCCATTGTCTGTGCATTTTTCTCCTTCACTGGAATCTTTCCCATGTCTTTGCCATTTTCCAGCCCTTTAAGACCATCGGTTTGAAGGCTATGGGGTTTGAGTTCCTGTGCTCCATAGCTCTGGACAACCGGCGTTCGTTCTGGAACCTTGGGACCAGATCCCATTGCATAAAGTGATTCGCCCTTTCCCACATCCTTGGTTGCCTCCTTCCCTGTCAAGATGACTTGAGAAGACTCAGATTTGGAGGCTACTTTCTCCTCCTGAGTTGGCTCACCAAACTGGGTTGAGGATTTAGGATCCAAAGTGGTTGCTGCTGAAAAGTTTTTTGACACAGTCCTTAAAACTGCTTCACTTGAGTCAGGCTGCCTCACTTTCCCCTCGGTCTCTCTTCCTGCTATCGAGTCTTGTCTCCCGAGTTGCCGTACCGGACTCATTGTGAGCTGAGCGGGTGTGTGTATTGGCTTCTGGTCGGGTGGAGAGGGCGGAGCCCCAGGTGTGTTCTCGCCCTCGATCTCCATCAGGCTCTGGAGGGCATGTTCACAGTGGAACGACTCCCGGCGGTAATCGGCATGCACAACCTCCAAGCCATGCTTCCTCATGGACACGCAAAGCCCTCCTTTTCTGTCCGAGCCCACAGAAGATGTGGAGGACGGAAATGAAGGTGGAGGGGGTGGGCCAAGCTTCTCGGCTGACTGCACCCTTTGGAGGAGAGGTGAACGGGGTGGTTCTGCACTCTTGGGGCGAGGGCGTGTGATTGGAGGAGAGGCGTGGAGCTTGGCAGGGAAGGCCTGGGTAGTGTTAGAGCTGCCGACAGTGTGTCCAGCAATGGGAGGTGGGGAAGATGAAGTAGGGGATGGCGTGTGGGCCAGCGGAGACAGAGGAATGTTGCCAGCGGATTTGCAGCGAGCAGAACGGTATTGGCGGTGGAGTTTGGGCGATAGGCCGTAAAGAGAGCTCGGCCGCATGTGCTGAGATGTTGCAGGCGAGTTTGGTGTGCTGGACGCCGGTGAGCTGCTCTGAGATGAGGTGCCTGAGAGGACAAGGACAGAACGGGTCAGAACCTCAAAGAAACATGAAAAGGGCAAACAATCAGTCAAAAAACCCAAGACTGAATGAAGCCAAATATCAAAGGCTAATTTAGGTCATTTCAATGCACATCTGGTTGAAAAGAAGAGGGACCACACTTGACAGAAATGTTATCTTCAGTTGGCCAAATGTCACTCAAGTACATGATATGAGGCCGAAAGTTTTAATTAAAACTCAATGTTACACGTATTATTTTTTCTCTAGAAAGGCATTATTTTGTAACCAGACATTTGTGTATGCATAAAACTATTAAAATTGTACAGCTAAAACTTGCCTGAATCATAGTTATGTCATGAATATTATTTATATGAATATATACATGAACAAATGATTCTAGCGATAAACTTGGTCTTCAGAGACACTGGATTCTGTGAGTCACATAATGAGTGATATTCATGTACATATATAAAATATATTTCTTGTTTTATTTACCCATTTAAAAAAATCCAATTTATCTAAAATAATAAAAAAAAAAATATTAATAATATTGTTGAATTTATAATTTGGCATTGGCTTTTAACTGAAAAAACGCTGGTCTAGAAAAGCCAATTTTACTTAAAGTGTAAAACTGTGACACTACCAAATCAGTCAATGAGATTCCACATCTGAAAAGCATTTTTAATGGATAATAAAGCAGTGGGAGGAGCTCTGACCTAGGTAGGCGGAGTCTGGAGGAGAGCGGTACGTCTGCGTGGGCGAGCGAGCAGACAGGTTGTGTGTGGGCGATCCAGGCAGACTGTCTCCAGACGAAAGAGAGCGATTCAGAGAGGACAGACTACGACTAGTGTGAAGCAGGTTGGACTGTTTTGTGATCTTACGAAAGAGAGAGCTGCGCTTCTTACTGCAGACAGAGAAAGAGTAAAGCAAATGAGTAAAGCATTTACATAGATGATATGTATATTTATGTGACGGCATTCACTCTTTCTGACCTCTCTTGTCCATCTTTTGTGGCTGACTTCTTGTTGCGTCTGGCCATCTTGGCTTTGTAGCTAAGCTTCCTTGCTGGTCCAACCTTTATGGACGTGTTTTCGAATGGAGTGGTCGTCACTGTTACTTTGCTGTCACTCTGAAAATTCAGTGAACCATGTTAATTTTGTTGAGTGATATCTCTGGAAAGTAACAGTCGGAAGTGTTTGTGATGACCATACCTTCAGAATGAGCTCCACCACCTCTGTGTGCACCAATCCGTGCACAGACTCCCCGTTCACATGGGTGATGAGGTCACCAGCACAAAGCCCCGCCTCCTGGGCTGGCCCGCCACACTCAACATGCTGTGATTGGACAAAAGCAATGTCAATCATCACCTGTAACACAGTCTTTAGCTATAAATTATAAAAATGTTACAGAATGTGTCCTTACCCAGACCATGTGCTGTACGCTGTAGATGTTGCTGTCACCCATGTAAACTCTGATGGCGCGTAAGGTGAAACCGTACTTCTTTCCAGAGCGATGGATGGTGATTGGTGAGCGCAGGACATTGACAGTAGGTGAGTAATCACGACTCGGAGACGAGTCACGAGACGAGGGATTGGAGGAGATGGAGCGAGGAGACATGGGACTGGCTTGTGGTGACGTACCATGCTGCTCAACTATGAAACCAAACATCAAAAGAACGAAAATTATTTTACAGATCTTCTTGCTACATTTCTGGACCTTGATCGTGGAAGTACCCTTGCTGTCTACAGGGGGTCAGAGAGCTCTCGGATTCCATCATTAATATCGTAATATGTGTTCCGAAGATTAACAGAGGTCTTACGGGTTTGGGACGATATGAGGGTGAGTAATTAATGACAGAATTTTCATTTTTGGGTGACACTAACCCTTTATACATAAACTACGTAGTTTATAGAGTGTATACACAAATAATACAAAACCCAAAAAATACATTTTTACATTTATTTAAATTAATCTGAATATTTTCTATATATAGTGTATAGTGTATACTATATACTATATAGAGTACGTAAAGTAGTGTTTGAACTTTTGTGAGTTGTTGACATCTTTAAACTTAAAATATCCTAACAGACACTGAAATATTTCATGTAAATGTATTTTTTTTAAATATGCATGAAAAAAATACATATTATATAAAAAAATACATATTTATTAGTTATTAATCATTATTAATGTATTTTTTTTACTATTACACATAAAACATGAGCTAAAAAGGGCAAAAAGAAAATGGTACAGTTATTTTAATGTTGAACTGCTGTGATTTTATTGGTTTTTGCTAATAATAATAATAATAATGATAATAATAAAAATAACTGAATTGTGTCTGAGGCCTCACCTGCAGGTATGATGACGGACAGGGCCGTGGCAGAGGCTGACTTTATGACTTTGGTTCCAGAGCGAGTCGCGCTAAGTTTCTCGGTATCGGTCGGAATCTGATGATGTCGCGCTCTTCGTAAGACGAGGTCACTTCCGACGCGAGGCACAAACGGGTCTGGCATGTGTAGAGGAACCGCAGGAGTGGGAGCCGCGGCATCAGCAGGCCGCAGCAGTTTATCTGACAAACAGGAAGATAAAACATGAAAATGTGAGACATCACTGGACGTCACAATGAGTGATTGAGACCCAGGAACACTGATGCCCAATAAAATGTATGAAAGTATTCTATTTATAGTGAAAACCAAATAACCTCCAGGATGTCCCACTGATGCCGCGGAGCTGGACTCCACCAGTCCGGAGCAGACGGGCACGCTGGCGCCCTCTAGTGATAAGCCCCTGGTTTTGATGGGTGTTTGTCGTGTGTGTACGTCACCGTCTCCCTCTAGTGGAGAAGCGAAGCGGTGCGTGTCCATCAGTGCTGAGAAACGCCGGCGCGCACCAGGAGGACTGGAGTCTGATTCAGTGAAAGACAACTCTGAGCATGACAAACGCTTCCTACAGAGACAGCAGAACAACATGGAGGGTGTCAGTGGCATTTTGAATGTATTTAAATGAATTCCTTCAGGTTATTAGGCAGTTTTAAGTAGTTTTAAAAGTATATGGTTGCCAGTGCTGGGTATATTACTTACAAATTGTAGTCTATTACTGATTCAAAATTACATGACAAAAAATGTAGTCAGTAACGTAATCAATTACATTAAACATTTTAGGTAATATAATCAGACTACTTTTAGACAACCTTTAGATCAGATTTGATCATTACATTGATCTGAACTGAATCACATTGATTTAAACACAATATTCCTGTACATTACTTATATTAGTATACTGCATTACATGCAAATAAGAAATAAGGTGAATTTGTGCATTTTGAATGACAAAAGCCTTCCAAAACTATAAACATGGTTAAATAACATACTGAGTGATAATTCAGATAAAAATGTATGTTCATCAGTAGTTAGTAGTCTTAAACCTGAAATGATAAATCTAGTGTTAAAATGCCATGTCGCCACCTGACTATTGAATGGAATAATTTATTGCTATTGTGTGAATAATATGTAATCAAGTAACTGTACTCTGATTACAAGCATTTTAAAATGTTAAAGTGTTACAATTACTAGTACTTGTAATTGGTAATGTAATCCAAGTTATACGTAAGCAGTTATCACCCAGCTCTGATGGATGCTAGGTGGTCTCTAAAGTGTGGAAAGTGGATACTAGAGTATTGCTGGGTTATTCTGGGAGGTTGTTGTACTGTCTGTCTTACATCTCGGGAGATCTGGTTCTCCAGCTCTTGTCTCGGAGGGTCAGGCTGCCCAGACTTTCTCTCTTGCTGCGGTCTTCTCTGTGAGCTTTGGGCTCTCGACGGGTCACCACGGGTTTGTGCTCCAGCTGCGACAGGTGCTCCATGCTGCTGTACACCTGTGATTCAGAGGCACTAGATGAGTCCTTGAATGGACTACATTACCCATAATCCTCGGTGTGGTGTAAAGAGCAGAATCTAGGTCTCACCTTGCTGAAGCGCGGCGAGCAGGAGGAGAAGCGGTGAATCTCCACTGGCTCGTCGTCATTGGTGTCGTCTTCATCGTACGAGTGAACGTGATGATATCGTTCTGATCGCGCTGAGACAGACGGATGGGTTACTCACTAATGCACACCAATAGCACAAACACACACACACATCATCCATCCGTCCATTTACTCACTGTCGAAGTAGCTGGTGTCCTCTTCCGACTCCAGATGAGGGATGAACTCGGCTTTCTGCCGGAGCAAGCTGCTCCAGTCCACATCACAGAAGAACGGATGCTGCTTCACCTCGAATGCTCCACCTGCGCACAAACACATGTCTTAATTCAGTGCATGGAGAACATCTGACTCTGTCGACCAACAGCAGCAATATGAATAAAGACAGTCAATGATCACTAATCAAATTAACTATTTATAACAGAAAAAACGGAGTGGTGTTAAACATGCTACAATGTGTTTGCTAAATTGCTAGGTGCTCTACTTGATTGCTAGGGTGTTGTTAAGGCGTTTTAGTGTTTAGGAAGTTACTATGTGGTTGCTTGAGTGATGCAAGGGTATGTTATTTGTCATGTTGTTAAGTCTTTGGGAACTTTTCACTTGTTATACTGTCAAGTGACTGTAGATCAAAAGTGCTTGAGTTTTGAGCTATTCTTCTGCCAACATATAACCCTTTTTAATCATCGTTATTGATCATCTAATGATCAGTGTTACAGTACAGCTTCAATCCAAGTGGTGAACAGCTGTAACAGTCAGATCACATCAGCGTGTAGTCACATGACTGGAGGTGTGTGACGTCACCTGTGCCCAGTCTGAGCAGCGGGTTGGTCTGCAGGAGAGATGAGATCAGGTGCTGCGCGTCAGCGGGGAGAGCGTCATCATCCTCAGGCCACACAATGTCATCTAAACACACACACACATCTTTTACATCGTGTACATCTTTTTTATTTGGATTCATGAGATTAGGTTTTTGTCTGTACCTGTGATCACCTGACCAAACAGCTCCTCTGGTGTGTCGCCGAAGAACGGCACGCAGCCCACCAGGAACTCGTAGAGGATGATGCCCATGGCCCACCAGTCCACCGGCTTGCCGTAACCCTGCCGCAGGATCACCTCCGGGGCGATGTACTCTGGGGTGCCGCACACCTGGGGTCAAAGGTCAATGAATGTTTCTATGCAGTTTCAGCACGTTTCAATGATGTTTTGAATTGTTTTCAGTGTGTTGTTATGTAGTTGCAAGAGTTAGAGGGTCAAATAAAGATATAAAGAGATGGGTTTTAATGCAGATTCTTGAAGATGGGTAAGGACTCTAAATTTAAATTTAACAGTGATTAAAAGCTTGGTTTGGTGGCTTTTTGACCATGAATATGCACGGAACAGAATATTGAAAGTGGTACCTGTTTATCCAGGAACTCTCTGGTGTCCTTCTCAATGTGTCCTTCATACAGGTTTGTGGTGAGACTCATGAGACCCATTTTAGACAAACCGAAATCTGTGAGTTTAATGTGACCCATTGACGTGATCAACAGACTGAGAGAGAGAGAGAGAGAGATGATGTGAGACAGTCTCTACAGTAACACACACTCAAGCTGAGTCGCACTTCTGACATGTGTTTAATTATATAACACAATCTGTCCAAATTAAACGATTTCATTAATCTCACACAGGAAATGCTGTATGTCATTGCCCAACAGATGGCAAATGAATCCCAGCAATCATTTAATTGACTGTGCGCGGACACTTAGTAAATAACATGCCCCCGGCCATTGTCATTACATATAATGCAAAATTATTTGAACTGTTATTGGCATATTACTTGTCCGGTTTGAGATCTCGGTGCACGATTCCATAGTTATGTATGTATTCGAGAGCCAGGACGGTTTCAGCGAAGTACATGCGTGCCATTTCCACAGGCAATGCTCCGATATTCTTAAGCAGTGTCGCGCAGTCGCCTCCTGAAACGAAACACACAGAGCAGATCTCGTTAACATCTCAGCTGTCTCTCATAAGACAACAAAACCCAAGCCTCCTGCTTCTCAGATGTTCCTCCTGAGAAAAAGACTCACATGTGAGTAATCTCACACGTGTCTCCTCCTCAGGTGTTTCAGAAGAGATCTCAAACTGTGCTCAGATTTGCTCAAGATCCCCAACACAAACTCAATCTTTTCTCATCAAATGATTTGAGCTGCTTTCTGCATTCATTTTATAGCCCTAGACTCTTACTGGAGCAAACTCATCTGGGTTTGTTTTATTTCTCAGGCATTTTAATAGAAATACCTGAGAGCTCAATGCAGTCAATGAAGCTTTAAAAGAGCATTAGAAGTGTGTGCGTGTCTCACCTTCCACATACTCTATGACCATACACAGGTGTCTTCTGGTCTCAAAGGAACAGAACATGCTGACCACGAAGGGGTTCTCAGCGAAGGTCAGGATGTCTCGCTCCACAAACGCCTGCTGGATCTGGTTCCTCAGAATCAGGTTCTGTTTGTTGATTTTCTTCATAGCGAAGCGCTGTCGTGTCTCCAGATGGCGGACCAGATAAACCGCGCTGAGAAACACAGCGTCTTCTGTCAGTGTCTCAAATCCTCTGTGTGTGTTTGCTTATTTAGTGACAGTACTTATGTAACATTTTCAGTTACAAATAATGCTTTGCTTTTAAGCTTTATATCCCCATTTAGATATTGAAGCAAACGTGTGTGCGCACGTGTTTCTGTGAATTGTGGGGACTTTCCATAGACTTCTAATACTTTTATACTGACCAAATTATATTTTCTATTCCTTAACCCTAAACCTACCCCTAACAGTTTGCATTGTTACAATTTCAGATAAACATAATTTACTATTTTAACCATTTTTTTTCCCTCAATGTCAGGTTTTACTATCCTTCTGTGGACATTTGGTCACCATAATGTAGCATGAACAAGTACACGTGTGTGTGTGTGTTTGTGTGTGTGTGTGTGTGTGTGTGTGTGTGTCTGCTGGTTTACCCGTAGGCTCCATTGCTGATCAGTTTGATAGTCTGGAAATCTGCCTCTCCAGGTGGCTTCATGGGTTTTATCTTTCCCTGGAAAAGAGAAAAATCGCCTCAAACTCTTGCACAAAGATGTTATCATCATCTTGTGACAGACGCTTTACTAACAAACAATCGTTTTCAGATTTCCTGGAGCTATGTGTGTGTGTGTGTGTGTGTGTGATCAGACCTCTGCGGAGTCATCTGTCTCTGGTGTGACTGGCCCCTCGCTGTCATAATGCTCTCGGCTGACTATCTCTGAAACACAGATGTGGCAGTCGCTCAGTGATCAGCAGTACTGGGATCAGTGTTGTGTGATTGTTGTGTGACCGAGGTCTCACCCTCCAGAGGATCTCTGGTCAGACCCAGCTGACTGATGATGTATCGCGGGATGTCGGTCTTCATCAGGTGTCCTTCTTTAGCGTGATCTTCAGCCGCCTCCAGCAGATGATAGAACTCTTCAGGATTAAACTCCTGGAAAACATGGCAGAGCAAAATCTATTAGTGCTACTGTGAGGTTGCTGGTGTTTGTTTTAATTTTTAGAATATTGAATATTTTTAGAAGGTTGCTGGGGTGTTTGGAATAGTGTTTTTAGAATGTTGCTCTGAGGTTGCTGGGGTGTTTGGGATAGTGTTTAGAATGTTGCTCTGAGGTTGCTGGGGTGTTTGGGATAGTGTTTAGAATGTTGCTCTGAGGTTGCTGGGGTGTTTGGAATAGTGTTTAGAATGTTGCTCTGAGGTTGCTGGGGTGTTTGGAATAGTGTTTTAGAATGTTGCTCTGAGGTTGCTGGGGTGTTTGGAATAGTGTTTTAGAATGTTGCTCTGAGGTTGCTGGGGTGTTTGGAATAGTGTTTTAGAATGTTGCTCTGAGGTTGCTGGGGTGTTTGGAATAGTGTTTAGAATGTTGGTCTGAGGTTGCTGGGGTGTTTGGGATAGTGTTTTTAGAATGTTGCTCTGAGGTTGGTGGGGTGTTTGGAATAGTGTTTAGAATGTTGGTCTGAGGTTGCTGGGGTGTTTGGGATAGTGTTTAGAATGTTGCTCTGAGGTTGCTGGGGTGTTTGGAATAGTGTTTTAGAATGTTGCTCTGAGGTTGCTGGGGGTGTTTGGAATAGTGTTTTAGAATGTTGCTCTGAGGTTGCTGGGGTGTTTGGAATAGTGTTTAGAATGTTGCTCTGAGGTTGCTGGGGTGTTTGGAATAGTGTTTAGAATGTTGCTCTGAGGTTGCTGGGGTGTTTGGAATAGTGTTTAGAATGTTGCTCTGAGGTTGCTGGGGTGTTTGGAATAGTGTTTAGAATGTTGCTCTGAGGTTGCTGGGGTGTTTGGAATAGTTTGGAATAGTGTTTAGAATGTTGCTCTGAGGTTGCTGGGGTGTTTGGAATAGTGTTTTAGAATGTTGCTCTGAGGTTGCTGGGGTGTTTGGAATAGTGTTTAGAATGTTGCTCTGAGGTTGCTGGGGTGTTTGGAATAGTGTTTTAGAATGTTGCTCTGAGGTTGCTGGGTGTTTGGAATACTGTTTAGAATGTTGCTCTGAGGTTGCTGGGGTGTTTGGAATAGTGTTTTAGAATGTTGCTCTGAGGTTGCTGGGGTGTTTGGAATAGTGTTTAGAATGTTGCTCTGAGGTTGCTGGGGTGTTTGGAATAGTGTTTTAGAATGTTGGTCTGAGGTTGCTGGGGTGTTTGGAATAGTGTTTAGAATGTTGCTCTGAGGTTGCTGGGGTGTTTGGAATAGTGTTTTAGAATGTTGCTCTGAGGTTGCTGGGGTGTTTGGAATAGTGTTTAGAATGTTGCTCTGAGGTTGCTGGGGTGTTTGGAATAGTGTTTTAGAATGTTGCTCTGAGGTTGCTGGGGTGTTTGGAATAGTGTTTTAGAATGTTGGTCTGAGGTTGCTGGGGTGTTTGGAATAGTGTTTTAGAATGTTGGTCTGAGGTTGCTGGGGTGTTTGGAATAGTGTTTAGAATGTTGCTCTGAGGTTGCTGGGGTGTTTGGAATAGTGTTTTAGAATGTTGGTCTGAGGTTGCTGGGTGTTTGGAATAGTGTTTAGAATGTTGCTCTGAGGTTGCTGGGGTGTTTGGAATAGTGTTTAGAATGTTGCTCTGAGGTTGCTGGGGTGTTTGGAATAGTGTTTAGAATGTTGCTCTGAGGTTGCTGGGGTGTTTGGAATAGTGTTTAGAATGTTGCTCTGAGGTTGCTGGGGTGTTTGAAATAGTTTCTAGAATGTTGCTACATGCTGTTTCATTCTGAAATAAGTCGCTAATGCAATACAAGTTCAATTGGATTCAGGGTTGAGGCGGCATTATTGTTTGGTTGAAGATCCACACGGGTTCAGTTTCTGTGACAGTCTAAAAATAAAGTTGAATTATACTGAATATTTGTAATTTGCTTAAGTACATGAACACACTCTCATTTTGGGGACATCTCTGTTTAACAGGGATAATGAATGGCTCATGTGGTTTAATCCTGGAGGAGCACAGAAACATTTCCAAATGAGTTTTTCAGGCAGTGAATCACAGAAGGTCAATGATAACAGCAGCACGCTCGCAGCTCCCAATCTAAATGCTAATGCAGCCGCAGGTTTAACTCACTCTCTCGCCTTTTGTGTGTTTTGTGGCAATTCTGGTTTAAAACACTTTTCTGAAGTAGGAGTGTAAATTGGAGAACAACAGGCCTGTGTTGTTGGTGCCCAGAGGGCTTTGAAGCATCATGTTATCTGATGAATGGATAAAAGAACAAACAAAAGAAAGCATTTTCTCACCAAACACTCCAAAAGTCGAGCAGGCCGAGCGATGATGAAGAGGAGTTTCTTCACCAACTCTGTGACGAAGGTCAACTCTGAACTCTCCGACCGCTTATAAGCCTGAGAGACACAAAGACAGAGAAAAACAAGCTAAATAGTGTTTCATTACTTCTTCACATTAGAGTAAAGGGACCGTTCTTGGTGGGTTTAATGAGATCACAGGTGTGCTGATGAACTCACGTCATCCAGAAGTTTCTCCAGGTTCTCCTGCAGCTCAAAGAAGTAGATGGACGTGATGAGACCCTCCTTAGATTTAGTCAGGCAGTCTCTGGACAGCTCGATGATCTGGTGGTGGATGAAGCTTAGGACCCCGTCGGCCAGCGGCAGAACGCTCTCGGGACAATTTGAGTGAATGAAATCACACAACCTGCCTTCCATCTGCGCCGTAGCCTGACAAGAACAAATTATTTATCATTTTATAATAATTTGCATATGACAGTATTTTAAAACTACTACTAATAATAGCCAATAATAACATTGTTATAGTTATATAGCATTTTGTAATAAATGATCTATTATTATTTATGTTTGAGGAGTATTTCTAGATTTTATATATAAAAAAAAATACTAAATAGCTAATAATAATAATAAAGCATTTCGGATATTTTAGAAATGTATAATAATAATAGTAAATAAGCATTTAAAATATTCTTGAATTTTTTTATAACAATAATAATCAATTATAAATTATTCTACAAGTTATTACTATTAAGTATTTTGTAATAAATACTACTATTATTACTTCAAGAGTAATAATATAATTATAATTCTATTACATAATTATTTTATTAAATATATATATTAAATATATTACAATTATAACTATTCTAACATAATTATATTAATTATACTAGGTAATAATAATAATAATTACTTAGTAATATTAAGTAGATGTTAAAATATAAGTGTATTTCATATATATTTATCTTAAATATGCACACACTTGATGTATGATGCATAGTTGTGCAAAGCAAGATTATATATTAGTATTTTTTAAAGTGATTTTATTTGGATTTTTCATCTCTACACTGTCGATTACTCCAGTCGTCCTCAGTTAACCTGGTGCTGTTCTGATATTAATGTGTTTATCTTACAGCAAACTGAGAGGACAGACACCAGACACCTCTCTCTCTCTCTCTTTCTCTCTCTCTTTCTCTGTGTGTGTGTGTTTGTGTGTGAATCAATACAGTCTCCCATAAGACGGCTAATGTTAGAGAAGAGCGTCACGTGACGAGGCTCATGAAGTACACTCACAGCAAAGCCTTTTACAGTAATTTAACACTAAGATTCATAGATGCTATATAAGTATTGTTCATGTTTACTTGTATAGTTAACTAATGTTCCCAAAGGAAACCTCGTTGTAAAGTGTTACCGTAGATATTAACATATTGATATTATTCTAGAATCTGTTCAGCATTTCTGTGTTGGAGAGGTGGACAGGTGTGTGTGTGTGTGTTACCTTAGGGAAACGCTCCCTGTAAACATGATTCATCATGATGATCTCATTGTCGTAGCAGGAGTGAGAGCGACCCGGACTGAACACATGACAGAGAAAGAGAGAGAGAGAGAGTTAAACACAACTACTGCAACACACACACCTGATATGAGTGTGTGTGTGTGTGTTTGTGTTTGTGTGTTTGCAGACCTCAGGCTGCGCGAGCGGGGTCTTATGTGGGGTGAACAGCGTCCCCCATCATCGTCAGTGATGCTCTCTGTACTGCCGAAGTGTTTGGACAGGAAGTGCAGCTCGTCCATGGTGGGCTGATACGGCAGCTGGTGCAGACGCTCCTGAGACGAGCTGGAGGACTGCAGATAAACAGACATTAAACACATCTAATATGCATCATAAATGAAGTGCATCTGATGTGTGTTTGTCATCAGACGTCTCTAGATCATGTGTTCACATGAGAAACTCTTACTGTTGAGCTGGGAGTGTTTGTTCCATAGCCAGAAGACGGAAGAGACGCCAGCGACCATCGACGCCCATCCCTGCACACACAACAGGACAGAAGATGCATTAACAGCAGCTAAGGGTTTCTGTTAGACGTCCAGTCTGAAGTGTGTGTGTGTGTGTGTTTGTTTACCTTCGCGAGGAAGCGAAGGAGAAATGTGCCGGAGTGCTGGGAGAGAAGTTTCGAGGGCTGTCCAGAGGACTACTTCCTGTGAGGACAGGAACAACAAATGATGCTCAGTTACAAACAAAACTGAAGCACGTGAGAAAAGCGCATCGGTGAGTCTGTAAGCAGAATCAGAATCAGAGACACATCAGTATCTGTAAAAGTGTTTTGTCCAGCAGGGGGCGTGGCCTCTCACCGATGTGTCCTGGTAAAGGGGAATGTGGGCGGGGCAGAGTCGGGGAGGTGGAGGTCAGAATCAAACTCTTCCGGTTACTGCGGCAACTGCACACACAAACAGAGATTTCATCCGTTTAAAACATATCAATAAAACATCTTAAGAACATCAAACGTGGGACATTCAGAGGACAGGAAGAACCCGCTTAAGATCAGCACAATACACCACTGCTAAAAAAAAGTCATAGATAAAAATAAAAATAAAGAATTTAATAAAAAAAACAAATGAACAAACAAAGAAATAAATGCAAAAAATAAATGCATTTAAAAATAAATAAATAAATAAAACATTTTTAAATTAATGAATAAATAAAAAAACAATAAATAAATACTGAAAGAAACCTTAAAAACATTAAAAAATAATAATAAAAGAGTAAAATAAACTAATAAATAAAAAATAAAGGAATGAACTTTAAAATTAAACAAACATAAATAAAATAAATAATTAAATAATAAGAATAAATAAAACTCAATAATAAAATAAAAATGAAAAACAAATATTAATAAATTAAACAAAAAAAACTATTTATAAACAAACAAATAAATATGAATAAACAAAAAAATAAAAAATAAAGGAAGGAACTTTAAAATTAAACAAACATAAATAAAATAAATAGTTAAATAATAAGAATAAATAAAACTCAATAATAAAATAAAAATGAAAAACAAATATTAATAAATTAAACAAAAAAAACTATTTATAAACAAACAAATAAATATTAATAAACTAAAAATATAAATACAAATAAAATAAATACTTAACTGTAAAAAAATACATCACCTTACTAAACAGCAAATACAACCAACTGAATATGCCAAACCCGTGTTTATGTTCAAGATTATGTTCATGAAAAATCACATCAGAACCGAGAACAGAGAAACTGCTGTGTGTGTGTCTGCGTGTGTGTGTGTGTGTGTGTGTGTGTGTGTGTGCAGGCTCTGCAGCAGAACCAGTGCGATACAGAAAATTCCATTTCCACAGTCATCAGTCTGAGTCAGCATCTCAAGAAACAGAGAGACACTCTGGGCGAGAGGGATACAGATAAACAGAGAGAGAGAGAGAGAGCTAATGGAGGACAGAGTAAAAGAGAGACACTTGATATGCCTTGAGTGACTGTATGAGAGCCATTACACACCATTACTGTGTGTGTGTGTGTGTGTGTGTGTGTGTCAGGCTTTATCCACATTGTGAGCAGTGACTGTCCCCACAAGGAAAGCTAAAATCAGCTACACTGAGCTGGAAAAAGCTTAATAATCAGACTAAACAAAGCCTTTCAAATTCAATTTCATTAATAAATCAAAATCCCAAAGAGCAACATTTGATCTTTAAAATTTCATGATCTTTTTCACAAAATGATGATGGCATCATGACAGAGCACATACTGAGCAGCTAATAGAGCACTAGTAAACACACACACACACACAGGTGTAGACAGATGGTTAATTAATGGTCTTTGGGGATCATCCCGAACAGAACTCTGTCCCTCTCTTAAAGAGACAGCGACCTTATTAAATATACAGTACCTCTTTTAAAGAGACAGCGCTCCTTCTAAACATTTGCTTCCAGAAGCTTTACTTTCACTGTTCCTCAGTGGAGGAATGACCTTCGCAAACCTCTAATTCATCTAAAATCTTTTAAGGAACATTTATTTGTCAATCATCATTGTATTGCATTGCATTATAGGTTTTGATCATCCAACTAAGCAGTTAAATATCATCTTACTAAGACATTTTATTGGGAGATCTAGGGCCCTATTTTTACGATCTAAGCGAATGGTGTACATGCACTCAGGATGTGTCCTAATCCACTTTTGCTAGTTTAACGATGGGAAAATAGTCAGCGTGCCCGGGTGCATGGTCTAAACGGGTTGTCCCTATTCTCTAAATGAGTAATTAGTGTTTTTTTAGCGTAACGTGCAATAAACCAATCAGAATCTCATTTCCCATCTCATTTCCCATATCAACCTCATTGATTTACTGGCTATCCCAATCTCATCCTGCATTTTGGCCAATATCAGCACCGAATGGCAAACTTTTTGCTCAGTTTGGGCATCTGAATAAAATTTAGCATTTTTTTCTCTCCATATTCTCTCTATGTAAGACTAAATGCACCAACAAGACCCTAAGATTATTTTTTTTATTATTAAATGAATAAATAAGATAAAAATAATTTATCTAAAGGTTCAATTAACTTTTCCATTAAAAGAAAAATAATAAATTGCGTCAATTAATTCATACATCAGAGTTAAAAGCTCAGTAAACCTCTCTTAAAGAGACAGTACCTCCTAATGTCACCATTCAAGAACAACAACTACTGAGACATTTTTAGTATCATCATGGATGATTTAAGAGAAAAACTACAAGCTAATAGATTAATTATTCACCAACGCATTCAAACGATCAACAAGTCGTTTACAAAGCAAAAATGTTCACAGGACTTTGTTACCAAAAACACTCATAAGACTCAACGAAAATTAAATGTAGTTCATTTTGAGTCATAGTTATTGGCTCAAATACACAAGATAAACAATTTAATGCAATTCAATCAAACTATATACACTATACACATGAAATATCATATGAAACCAGATGCTTTAATCACAACATTTACTAACAAGTGAAACTCACTACTCGAATGATGTCACTCAGTTAAGTGTATCGCCAGCTGCAGGTAAACAGTGACCTCCGCCACATCCTCATGTGCAGACAAACACATTTCAACAGATTTTAAATCATTTCACCTTTTAGTGCGACGAAACACACCGCCCTGCATGACTGAGAGCACAAAGCAGCCGAACGCTCAGAAACACGCAGCATGCATCACAAACATCATCAGATGGAGAGCGCTCAGACCGTCTGCCTTTCCCTGCACACTGGAAAATAGAGCGCAGGGGGGAATTCTGGGTAAAATCTCCAGGGCAGCGGATGATACCAAGACGAGCATTAAAAGAGGGGAGCAGGTGCAGCACATCCGCTCACAAGATGCCACGGAGTGTGTGTGTGTGTGTGTGTTTCAAAGCGTAAGTGCAATATGCTTTTTTCCCAGAGGTCACGGTGATATAACTGAGATTCATGGAAAAAAGTAAATGAGAGTGAAAAAAGAAAGCTTTTAGAGAAATGGACAGAGAGAGACGGAGAAAGACAAATAAACCTGACAAAGAAAGACGGGTGAGTCAGAGATAATATAGTTAACTAAAACTAAAAGCATAAAAGCATTTTCCTTCCTTAAAATAACATAAATGTCAACTGAAATAACTTAAAAATGATTTATTTCAGCTAGCTGGTAAGGCAATGTTTCTTGAATCACTAAATATCTAAATTGATCTTAATCTTAAAAGACAATGATAAATGAAATACAATATATTACAAAAAACGTATTTTATTTACACAACATTTCCCATTTTAGTTTTGTTTAACGTGAAGCACTAAAATAACTAAAACTAAATAAACCTTTAAAAAAATTATTACTACAAATAACTGAAATATAAGTAAATATAAAATAAATAGATGCAAATACAAAATTTCTCATTTTTGTTTGGTTTAATTTGAAGTATTGGAAAATAAGTAAATAAACTAAGAAATAAATAAAAGATATATGGACATAAAAAAACTAATAGGCCTACAAATTAAAAAAAAATGCCAATTAGCATTACTGGAAGTGTAAAACATGTTTAATTGTAAAATACATATTAATAATGTTAGTTAATATTTAATTATTTATAATAATTCCAATATTATAAAATGGTTTAGTAAAAAAACTACATCCTACTAAAAATAAGACGCAGTTTCTAATGAAGTAGATGTTTTAACGTACAAATGACAAAACACACAACAAAATTACTAAACCTTCGACTAAAGAAAAAACTGAAAAATACAATCTAATTCAAAATATTAACGCATGCTATAATAATATGATCTTAAAACACACTGGGCTGAGTTTATACTGTAAACAAAATGATGCCATATGAAAACGGACCGCAGTAATCTCTCAAATACCACAGTTACTACACTAAATAAATATAAATTTATTTATTCATCTATGTATTATTATGACTGAAAAGAGACTCACCTGCTGTTTTTACGAGGCAGAGGAAGATCCTTCGGGGCCGAAGACAGAGAGACAAAAACGGCCGAGAAAACAGAGAGAGAAACCAGAGATCAGACATGATAAACTCACGTAAAGTCACGCTTATACACGTCATTAAACAGAAATAGCATCACAAACACACATTACAAGCAGAACCTCAAATACATGAGAAGCTGTTTAACATGGATGTGAAGTGTGTGAACGTCACTGAGTTTGTATTTGAAAGAGTTTGGCACATTATTGTTGCGCATGATGGTTTCTGTGGACGAATGGATCAAGGAGAGATGCTGCTGCAGTTCTTCACTTCTCTCTGTGATCGAACACATAATCCGCTCTCATTCGTCTTTCTGACAGACTCTGTCTCTGTGACAAACAGGCCGTGCATGCCAAACACATTCACCCAAACAAAACCACTCCATTTACAGTACTACACTGACTCAATTTGGCAGTGCATGTTAGCGTACAGAACTGAGTTAGACAAGCTTCCTCCCATCAATCACTCTCCAAGCCCCGCCTTCCAAAGACATCTCAGCCAATCCGATGTCAGCAAAACGTTTCCAGGCTAAAAAGAGCACAGGCCACTATTATAGTTGAGCATAGCAATAATATAATGTGAAAAGGACATGTATCATGCATGTTATTCAACATGAAGTTGACTCTGAGGAGCTTTAGTCAGCAAATTCCATTAGCATTGATTGGCAGACATCACTAATCGATAGGAGCAGCTCACATGTCCATGAACGCTGATGTGCTTTCAGGATTAACTCCGTGCCTCATTTAACAACATTCACACTGGAAACCAGATCCACGTGAAACACAGTCCAGAGACGAAACCTGTCAAAACATGTCAACAACAAAAGATCAAACTGATAGTTCCATCGCTGCACTCTGATTGGTTGAGCCGTTTGTTTACTTCTGTGTGTTGCTCAGCAACCACTTTGTTGGAACCACAACTGTTTCTGCAGAACTATATTGTTTTTATTTATATCATCAACTTTATTTGCTCTGTTTTATTATGTGAGACCTTACACGTATATTGAAGAACCGTTTTATAAAAGCAACGAGCCCTGTGGATTTACAACACCTCGGCTTCTTATTGCTTTAAAATAAGACAATTCATTTTGCATAAAGAAATGGGATCCTAATCTCAGGACCAGCGAGATACTGTGGAATTAAATCACCTGAGTTTATGAACAGCTACAAAAATAAACCCAGGTTTGATCATATAAGAGCTCGACAGCATCTTAAGGTGTTGTATTTTTAGCTGTATTATAACTCAGCAGCAGACGAAGCTCAGTTAGTGTTGAGTGACTGATCAGACGCAGCATCTTTGCGCTCTCGTATTGATCCTCAATATAAGCGTGTGCTTCCATGACAACAGTTAATGTGCCGCTGACACGTTAAGGCCGCTCGTCCCGTGAATAATCGCTGCTGAGGGTCTGACCGAGCCGTCGGGTCAATTACACTGAACATAACCTGAGAGATCAACCCAAGGACATTACAGCACACACACACATTCACACACCTGCGCCAAACGCTTTCTCCTGCATCCTTCTGTTCGATCCTACTGCGCATAAACATGATGACTGAAGAAGACCTTTCACCAGAATATTCACATTTAATAAAGATGTGCAGGCAAAACTGTGGCATGCAGCACTTCTTCCTAGTATTTCCTCATTTCATGAATAATAATAATAATAAAAGATTGTTTTATTAATATATAGTGATGATGCTTTTTTGATGACTTTATTACTTTAGTTATGAATACATCAGTAATTAAAAAATATTTACATATGTTTTGATTTAAATTGTTTAATTTCTGCAACCGCAATATGTTAAAAATGACATTTCAGAAATAATTTATTAAAATTAAATTTAAACGTAAGAACATGGAATTTGTGCCTTCATTGTTTTAAAAATATAATATAATAGATAAAAGATTTGTTTTATATATGCATAATATTATTTTTTTGTGCCAAATATATAACTTAAACCTGGGGTAATTATAGCTAACTAAAAGTAAAACCATATTTATTTCAACAATATATAAACTTAAACTGAAATGTAAAAAATTCAGCTTATTTTATTTCAGCAAGTTGCCAGGGCAGCCTTTAAAAAAAAAAAAAAAAACATTTCATTTAGTTTACCTTGATGCACATAACTAAAACTGAAATAAAAACAAATAATTAAAACTATACAGATGTAAATAAAAATTAATAAAGCACAATAAAATGATTAAAACTTTAACTAATGTGAAAATGAAATTTAAGCATTTTCTGAGCTGTATTAATTAATTGTAAACGTTAGAACCCTGTTATTTTCTTTAACAGGTGATGCTCTCCGACTCATAAAACACTGAAGCTCTTAGAGTTAAACTCAGTCATATGAAATTACATTTTAGACATAAAAGTTGTGTAAAATGTACAACTTGCATTTTCAGTGTGCAATTTTCTCAAACTATGCAAATATTCTCTCATTATCGTTGCACAATAAATTATTATTATTATTTTTTTGTTTGTTTTATGATGTGTACCATGTACCAAAACATCTGGCAATGAAAATATGTATTCAGTTTCAGCGTCATGAATTCATGGAGCATTATTAACTTGATTAAATGAGTTTTCCACTCACGTAAAGCAGCAGAAGGCTGCAGATCATCTCTAGTTTCTCTGAAGAAAGACACTCGCGCTGTCTGTTTGTTTCTCTGTGACTCACGTGTTTCATTTTAGACAGTAATTGAGTTTTCCGTCTTTAAATGCTGTAAAAGCTTCCTAGAAACCCTGTGGAGAAGAGCAGCCCGGTAAACTCATGAGGACAGATGGAGCCGGTCCAGAAGCCAAACTCTGAGCAGAGCTCAGCCGAGCAAAAGCACTTCAGCTGCGCTAATGAAGCGTTCTCTCCATGCGTCCGTCAGCCATACTCAACACAGAGATGCTCCTAACACATCACAGTTAGGAGTCATCACGATATATATCAGTATATAACACATAACAACAGTCACCACTGGACAGAGGGTCTTTTTGTGGTCCAATCAGAGGTAAAATCATGGTATTTTTTATATATACCACATAACCCTATGATGATGAGTTTTCAATGAACAGGCTCATTTTCTTCAAAAAAAAAAAAAAAGACATTTCTTTTTGTGCTACAGGTTGATTAGAGTCTGATCTCCGTTGATGTATAATTCCAGATGATCTGTCTGGATGATGACGGGCTGAAGAAGCAGTCTGAGCGGTAATGAAATAGCACTATCTGGGCCTCCTGCCCACCGTTTGGTGCAAGCCCATCATTTCCCAAGCCAACCCCATAATCTGAGCCTCATTAACCTAAGAGCGTCCCGGTGCCAGCGTACGCAAAACAGCCCCTGAGTTATCACTGCGCCTTCATTTTCGGGATTTCCTCCAACCGTTTTTACTAATGGCTCTGCGCATCAGGAGAAAATGTGCATCGGATGACTTCAGTAATTAAACGACAGACTTCCGGAAATCTGCTGGAGTCTGCGTCACGGTGAAAATCGCCAGATTTGAGGGAGAGAGCTACAGAGAGACGAACAAAATGTCAAATATGATAAAACATTTTTTAACTTGAGTCTAATTTAGAGCCACATGCATGCACCTAAAACCCTCCTGCATCAGCCCTTAATCTGTACACAGCACCCTGCTGCATGATGGGAGTGACCTTTGACCTCTGAGACAGTGTGTTGCACCATATGGCAGCAACAGTGCAGCGAAGCGGGGAGGGGTGTTAACTGAATAACCAACACAATGAGTGAGTGTGTGTGTGTGTGTGTCTGTGTGTGTGTGTGTGTGTGTGTGTGTGTGTGTGTGTGTGTGTGTGTGTGTGTGTGTGTGTGTGTGTGCGCGAGCGCGCGGGATGAACGAGACAGACCCGGGGGACACAGGAAAATTCGTTGAGGGCAATTATTTTCACACCAAGCGAAAAATATGTCACATGTTTGAAACACACGTTTAAACAAGATGCCAAGCAATTATATTTTGCATAAATGAATTCTATTTTTAGGAGCATTAGGGTTTTTTTTGCACTGTGACATTGCTCTCAGATAACACAGACGCTCTGTCTCTCTCTGACCATGTCTGAGACTTCATGATTGACTCTCCACTGATGATTCTGTGTGTGTGTGTGTGTGTGTGTGTGTGATATCATATCAGACTGTTTAACTTATTGTGCAAATCCTAGATACAGAGCCAGTTTGTGTCGACACACACACACACATTTGTCCTGACAAAGCAGTAGATTCTGATAAACCCCACTTAACACACACACACATGCAAATATCTCATGATCGCAGATCAGAGATGCTCAGCATTTTCACCTTAAAAAGCCTCAGATGCCTATATATTCTCTTAAATTGGAAGTAAATGAAAATCACATGAAAATACCATTGTATTTACATGCAAAGACATCCATATTACTGCCAGTGTTCAAAAACATGGCATTACCATGAACAGTTGTCAACTTCGTTTACAATGGTATTTCACAGAATACCATTTCCTTACACTCTTCTTATGTGGACCAGAGTATCAGACAGTATATTATTACAGTATATTGTACAGATAAAAACATACATACTGTATGCAATGATATGTATTAATTTACCATGGTACTCCAAAGAATCCCACTCTTCATTGGTTAGACTGTCCAGTTGTGGTCCATTCGGAGGATAACAGTAGTAATACCATGATATTTCAGTACATAATGTTTACTATATTCAGATACCATGTTACTTCAAGGTAATTCAAAGAATATAATGGTGCTACCCCAGTAATGGTCATTGATATATACCACAGAACTGAATGAATACCAAATTAATTTCCCGTGGTTTTCCAAAGAATCCCTCTCCCCATTGGTTACACTGTGTCTGTAGTAATGGGAGTATCAGACAGTATTAACTCCATGGTGTTCTTGATTTAGTCTATGTAATGAGCTGAATGTTCACCATACTCAGATACTATCTTACTTCAAGGCACCTCAAACAATACCATGCTAGTACCTCAGGACATAGCCAAAAACACAATATTACTATAGTACATGTCTAGAAAGCAGGGTTTCACTACATGTCTACAAAAACACACTAATAGCAGGGTACTGAAGGATTACCATGGCCATTTACCATGGTATTTCAAAGAATACCACTCCCCACAGGTTACACCTTTATTATGTAGTCCAATCAGATCACCATACCATGTTTTTTTTTTATAGTAGTGAACGTTTACCATATTAAAATACCATTTTACTTCAAATAATTCCATGGTACTATCTCAATACATCGCCAAAACTACAATTTATGTACGTACTTGTCCAGACAACACTGCACGTTTACAGAAACACACTAATAGCATGATACTGAAGGACTGCCATGTCCATTTACCATGGCATTTTTAAGAATACCACTCCCCACTGGTTCCCCTATCTTTATGTGGTCCAATCATTGTATCGTAATACAATGGCGTACCATAGTAATGAATGTTTACCCTATTAAAATGCCATGTTAATTCAAGGTACTTCAAAAGAACACTATTGTTTCTCCACTATTTGTGACCCGAGACCACAGCATCATCGTGGTACACATCCCGAGCTCACGGTGTCGGTGTTAAACGGTGCATGTCTGACCTGGAGCCGCCTGCGTCTGATTATCCCGGAGTCGTCCATGTCGTGTCCGGCGGAGAAGACGCTGCTGCGTGGATCAGGAGGAGAGCTCAGTCCGCTCGCGTCCACCGGGACTCCGTCATCCGCACGACACCGTAATCCGACTCATACCGAGCGTCTGAGAGGCTGGAGGGGGCTCGCGACGCTCGCATCCCGCAGAAGACCGAGCGCTGGACGTGACGTCATAAAGGACCGTGCGCGAGACCAACACGATTGACTGGGCGCGAGCGCGTGCGCTCCTTTACCATCACCCCCTCTCTCGCTCTCTCGCTCTCTCTCTCTCTCAGTGTTGTTCATTCATGACATCCCCTCTGTCTCCGGGATGTTTTTGTCTCCTCCTCTCGCTCCTCCCTCCAAGACCTCATGAGCTGCATCGGGGAGTTGTATTAATAATTACGCATGTTATTTTGGGATATCATGGGCATGTTATGCGTGTGAGCGTCATTCAGCATTTGTTTGATACAAAGCAGCAGAATTTTTGGCCAACGCACAATTATCAGTCCCTAAATTCCTGTTTAGATAGACAGCTCCCTGGATTTTGAGACACAAGCCAATGCCCTCAGTGACCCATGCAGCGGTTCAGTGACATCTGCTTTCTGTTCGCGTGACAACTATGATGACGGGGCGCCGTTTATAAAATATTTCTGCCATATTTATTATTATAAAAATTAATAATAATAATAATAATAAAATACATTTGAAAGATTTAAATAAATAAGCTTTATGCATTTTTCTATTAGGCTATCAACATAAAAGACCAAAGCTAAATCTAAATATTTAGATTGTATTGTATTGCAATGTATATAGATTTAACGTTTTAAATTTTAACATTATATATTTTAAACGCACACATTTTGAGTTCTGGACTTCAAAAAAAAAAAAAAAAAAAAAAACCTATAGCTGAATGAATATATCAGTTATTTATTTTTAAACATGTGTCTCTCTTATATATATATATATTATTTATGCATTGATTGATTGATTCATTTTATTTTTAAACTATGTCTCTTATATTCCAAACAATATATTTATTTATATATGCATTGATTTAAAGTATGTTTCTTACATACCAAACACTATGTATTTATCAATTTGTTTAGATTATTTTTATTTTTAAAGTATCTCTCTTGTTTTATTTTAAAAAAATTTCAGCATGGGTTCTCTCACATAATAAACACTATACTGAAAATAAATATATATGCCAAATTATTATTTGGTATGTCAGAAGTTTATGTAATTTTATATAAAAATGACCAACATTGTAGCTTATAAAACTCATGATTTAAAAATTAATTATAATAAAAAAAATAATAAATAAAAAGGCTTGCACAGGGTTAACTGTAACATCTTCCTCCCAGAGACATTCGTATGTAGAATGCGGTCAATAGATTTGCCCCCCATTGACACATTCACTGATGGATTTATCTCTGACATGGTTTACACACAATGACTTTGATCAGGACAGGAACTAGAATCCTGCTGCTTTGGTCTGATGAGCTCCTGATCGCACAGGAGAGCATGACATGAAGAGAGTAAAATGACAGAAATAGAAAAGCTCTGATTCTGTGCTAAATCTTTTCTTAGTTTCATTGTGGCCCTCGGATGAGAACGGCACTACTGGATCATCGCATAATACTGAGCAGCGGAGGATTAGGTCATGATCTCACTGTTTTTACATAACATATGGCCACATCAACAGTGTTCTCTAGCACTGGTGACATCACTCATCCGTACAGGAAAACTGGACAAATGCTGCGCTGGGATCAGGCTGACAGACCCGATCTGACTAATCCAGACAGCAGCGCACTGGAGGACTGACATACAGCAACACATTTCTGTCACACATGGCGAGAATGCCACAGTAGCATGCTAACGTGCTACCATCATAATTTTAGCAGCATGTGTGTTGTGCTAAAAATGTGTTTGTTTAACAGGATTGTTGCACCCAGAATCGATAATTTGTTGAAAATGTGCTCACTCCAAGGTCATCAGTGATGTAGATGGGTGTGTTTCTTCATTAAATTTGGAGAAATGCAGCATTGCATCAATTGATCCTCTGCAGTGAATGGGTGCCGTCAGAATGAGAGTCTAAACAGCTGATTTAAACATCGCAATAATCCACAAGCGATTCACACCACTCCAGTCCATTAATTAACATCTTGTTAATCCAAAAGTTGTTTTTATAAAAATATAAAAAATGTTCATTCATATATACTATAATCAGTACACTGTATATTTACAGCGGCTATATTTGTTTGGATACTGAATAAGGTTTTGGAAAATACAATGCTTTAATAACAGATGGTGTGTGGAGCATCTGCTCTTCTCTAAAACATCCAAATGAACAAATCAGGGTCCCGTGGGGATGTCCAACACAGGAACAGATGTAGGAGCTTTGAAAAGATGTCAGCTGTTCTGTTCTGAACATTACACTTTTGAGATGATATTTAGCATCATCACATCATCACATGGTGAGCTCATCAAAGACAGACTCATCTATATGTCATCAGTAGGTCATGATTGACTCACAGCAGTCGGTCTGTAATGACTCACTGTGTTTGTGTTACAGTATATTGTGAGATATAGGAGATGATAACTGTAATATGTTCAAAAATGTAAAGCAAAACTGCATCTGATATTTCAGAGTTGTAAGTATATATCCTCTTTTGTTGTTTTTGATTGCTTCCATTGTCCTCATTTGTAAGTTGCTTTGGATAAAAGCATCTGCTAAATGACTAAATGTAAATGTAAATGTAAGAATTTAGTCTTGCTGGCAAATACTTTTAAATTCATTGAGGTTTATGCTTCGAAACCAGCAAAACAATGTGCTAACAGTCTGAAACAGTTTTAAACCTCTAGTTTTGGTTGCTTGGTTATAATTTGCCTGTTTTTATTAGCAATGTGCAAAATGTGTGGGTTTTGCACACAAACAAAAGCACCAGTGAACTGTTGCTGGTTTCCATATTTCCACTGAAGCATTGTTGAGTCTCTGTCCATGGTGCTGATCATCAGACCGATGTACTTCACTGCGCTCACATTCACCACAAAACATTCCTGATTGCTTAAATCACACTTGACGTAGTGTGTGTATGTCATCAGACTGTAAAACAAAACATCAAGTCAGCACTAGCACAATTTTTTAAGCACAAAAATTAAGTTTGTTGGGTTTGAAATGCTAAAACAATAGATGTAATTTTAAAAACATCTCGTCCTCTTGAAGATTCTATCTGCATTCCGAGTAGTTTCCGTCAGTTCCGTCAAAGTTTCTGCATTCCATTCGACTGTGTAGAGATCATACAACTTTGTTGTTTATTTAAATAAAAAGTCCCAAAATGTACAGATTAGAACATTACAACATCTATCACATAATATGAATAAGTTTTCACTGAATAAGAATATGCGAATAACTCAATTTTGACAAAAATGTCAGATAGAACTTTATAATTCCAAGGGGACGATTTGTAAAACAGTAAAACATGTGCATAGTTAATGTGATGAATTATACCATAATTACACTAATTACACCAAAAGGATCACATTTACTTGCTGTCATGAATATGTGACATATGGATTTTCTGTGATGCTCACATTGACGTCTTGAAGTTCAATGGAGGATTTATTTGAGCGCAGACTAATAGAAAACACACAATCCTTCAGATTTTCTGCGAGAGACACAGGCTGGAGGAGGACTTACTCCAAACACACACACAAGCTGTTGATTCATGAACAAGACTCAGCCCAGAAATACCCGGCAGACGGACATCATTCATTACGTATTCAGTGACAAGCTTTGCTGTGTGATGCAGAATGAATCAGTGCTCCCCATGAGTCTATATATTACAGATATTAAAGATTATGATTAGCGTCATATTTCAGATGAAAATAACATTTAACCCTGTAAAGTCTGACGTACAGTATGAAATAATAGTCAGATTTTTATTTAATTGAAACTTTAGACCAAATGAAACAAATAAATAAATACATACAAGATTTTAGTTGAGTAACATATTTGATTCTTAAGACTTTTATGGTTCATAATGTGTGATATAGTGAGAATATGGACGAAGAAAAAACAACCCAGTTTCATTCAGAAGCCCAAACTGAGCAGAAACGTGATTTGACGCAGATGCTGATATTTATATGGCCAAAATTATGAAAGGGAGCAATGGCTCCAAAGCACAATTTTGGCTTTGGTACAATATCAGAATCGAATAGATAATAAATCAACACCATATGACAAATAAGCAGCATCAAAACATAACTGAATTAAAAACAATTTTATTAAGAGTACTTAATGAAACTCTGCAGTAACAAATGTGATGCTTGTTACAAATAAACAGCATTTCTCAGTGCTCCAAAACAACTTAAATGATACATTTAAAATTGTAATTAAGGTCATACAAACTTAATATCATAGGAAAACATGATAGAGGATTATGTGAACTATACCAGAAACGGTTAATCATGTATTGTTCAACCAGTTATGATCACAAAAGGAATGAGCTCGGAAGAGAATTACAGGCTATAGAAGGAAAATAATTGACAATATACAATATATTCAATTCAGAACAAGGATCTGGAAAAATTATCAAGCAAATGATACAATGCATAAAAATCTCATCCAGTTATACCTAGACTGAAATCCAGCATACGAGGTGCTGATATGTGCCTAAAAAGCTGGTTTGCAGCCTGCTATTGAAACCCACCAAAGAAGAAGAATTACATAAAAGTTACATAAAAGTTCAAGAAGGACACAGTTGGGAAGAGGAACAAGCAACTAATGTATACATGCTGAAATACACCCAGATAAAACATTTAGGAACTACATGTTAATATACTACTTTAAATTGGTTTTATTATGCTCTGTTACTCTGTTAAAAGTATTTATCCAAACTCTCAATGGCATCCTGTTTTCTGAGCCTTTTCCATTGATTTGGAATCTCACCCTTTCCCACAATTTCTTTCTTGTAGTGATTTTCCAGATCTTTCTTAAATCTGCACACAAACCACTTCCAGTATGGCAGTTCAAAGCATTCAGGAGTGATGCTCCACTTTGCATAAACTCCTCCTGCTTTTCTGTATTCATTATATGGATACAATCCATCCAATGTAAGAAAGTCTTTATCACTTGCCACTAAATTTGTGCAAATATCCACACAGAAATTCTGTGATAGAAAGCAACGGTGTCCTTTAATTCCAATGACTCTGTGGAAAGCAACACTGTGATCTCCAGGATGGTTTTCTATGGTGTTGGTGCAGGTGGCTCCACAGAACGGACACTGAACCCAACAGCACTGACAGAAGTGATCAATCAGAAGCTCATCTGGTCTGAACCTGAAGTCCATTTTTTTATTGGATATATTAGCTTTGTGGATGTAAGATGTTATGGTACTTAGTTCTTTTCTTATCACATCTTCTAGGAATTTGAAATCAACATCAATATCATCATGTTTAACTCCACAGAAGTCTTCTTCAGAGAAGATCAGCTCATCTGAGAGCTGTTGTGTGAAACTCATCAACCACAAACCAACATCTCCTCTCTTCTCTTGAACATGTTCAGTAGATTCATGAGCTGCTTTCATGATCTTCTGCTGCAGGAGTTCAGTGTTCTCCATCATTTTGGGTAAAACACTGTCACTGAACTTAGCAGTGATGTATATACTGACTTCATCTCTGATGAAACTCTTGAAGTGATCTCTGGGATTATGAATGTAGTTCATGTATTTGTCAAAGTCCTCCTCTTCTGCCAGTGTCTCCAGGATGTGTTTCTCCAGATTTGATCTGTTTCCATTCAGAGATTCACAGTTTGATCTCATTTCATCTGCTAAATCTCTAGCAGTCTTCTTGTAGACACTCTGCTCAATGGGCTCTTTCAGTTTCTGACAGATGATCTCACCAAAAACGGCAGTCGATGTTGCTTCATGACAGAATATCTGAAAAATACTATAGTACTCTTCTCTCCTTCTCTCAACATATTTGACAGGATCATTGGCTTCCCTGAACCGTCTATGTTGGTCAATGATCATCTTGTTTGCTCTCTTAAAGATGGAAAGAACCAAATCCACGAAGAATTCATTCTTGAACACATATCTCACTTGTCCTTCCTGATGTCCTGTTACTCTTGCCTTGATGTAACCTGTGAGTTGCTGAATGCTGCTGATGTTGTAGCCCATTTTTGAAATGTTAAATGACTCAATCAGTTTCTCTGTCTTCAGCAAAATGTCTGTGACTAATAAACGTATTTGGGCTTCATCCTCCAGAGATAACATTTTCCCCAATATCTCTTTTGCTGATCTGATGGCATTTTTTATAGCTCCTGTTAGTCCAAAGTATTTCTTTAACTGTACATAATCTGCATAACTGGTCACAGTAAAAATATCCCTGCTCTCCCTCCAGTGATCTACAGGAGCACTTTCATAGACATAGAGGAGGAGTTTCACATCTCTAATTATGTCAATGTCTTTGATTATAGGAGTGTCTGTGATGATCTTATTCAGATACTGTTTCCAAAACAAATCAAACTCTTTCTTCAGTGTTTCTTCATCATTTTCTCTGTATTTAGGTTTAAAGGCAAGTTCTCTGCTCTTTTCATGGAGGGTGTTTACATGTGTCTCATTTAATTTCCTCTTTGTTTCTCTCACAATGTTTTCCTGAACATCTTTTATTTTGATGTCCAATGATTTATGTTTATATTTGTCTTTCTCAAAGAATTCGAATGTATATTTTTTCACTTGTTCACTTGTCTTCTTCAGTTCTCCTTGAAGATCATTTTCCACAACCTCATGAATTACTTCATTTTCTATTTGGTTGTGTAGTTTGTTCTCAGTTTCCATCATGGCACTGCGAAGGCTCCAGGACCACTTGCTGTATTCAGTTTCCAGTTTCCTGTAGGCTGAAATCTCCAGAGAATTTCTGAAGCTGAAGACAAATCGTTCACTCAGTAAAGCCTTCCAGAGATCTTCAACACGAACTGTTAAGTCTTTCAGCATAATTCCATGAGATTTTGCGGCATGAGAAATAACAGATTCCTTTAGTTCTTGAATGTTCTCACAGTAGTCTGGGTTTGGTGGTGACATTAGTGAGCTGCCCTCCCAGAGCTGAACAAAATACTTCACATCTTTCTGAACGTCAAACCTAATGACATCACTGAAACATTCTGCATCACAGACTTCATCTTTAGCAGCGAGTTTTGTCATCTCATCCAGTGTCTCCTGCAGTCGTCTCCTTCCCTCCATGTTTTTCTCTTCAGCTGTGACATCTGAAACGTTCTGATGCACAAACACACAGCTGGGATTGAGCCTGACCCTCTTCATTCTCATGAAGGCCTGAACAACAATCTGAAGAATGTCCTGCATCTCGGATGGGTTTTCTCCAAAGATGTTTATCAAGGTCAGATTTCCAATTCCAATGACGAATGTGGCCAATTCATTGTCATGATCTCTTGTTGATCTTCCAGACAGTTTTAGAGCACGAAGACCCTCAGTATCAACAACCAGAATATAGTCAAAGTTCAGCTGTGTCTTCATCTCTTCTGAGACTCTGACCAGCTGCATGAAAGCTCCTCTGGTGCACCTGCCAGCACTGACGGCAAACTCAAGTCCAAACATGGCATTCAGCATGGTGGATTTCCCAGAGCTCTGAATCCCTAAAACTGACAGCACAAAGACTCGCTGGTCTCCCAGTTTCTGGACGAGTTCATCTAGAACAGCAGAGATCCAGATCACAGGAACATGAGCAGCATCTCCATCCATCAGCTCCAGAGGAAATCCAGAGATCATCATCTCTGCTGCAAGACTCGGGAGAGAAGAGAAGTGAACCTGCAGGTCTTTCTTGTTCTTCTTCACAGATGAACATGATTCATAGATCTGACCGATCTCCCTCATGATGTGCTCCAAACCAAAGGCTGCAGCTTGAAGCTCCTCAGATATCTTCTCAAGTTCATTTAGTCCAACTAGGAGTTGTTCAGATTCATCATGATTCTCTTTCGGTTTTACAACTGCTGACCACTTGTGATGTAGAGCAGAACGATCAACTGTTCTGTGTTCATCCAGGAGGATTCTGAGCCACTTGAAGAAATACATCTTATTTGTAACATCTGAATTTATTTCTTTAATAAAGAACTTCATAAATTCGCTGATTTTAAATTTATGCTGCTGTTCACGGATTTCCTGTAATTCTGTATGTTTTCTTCTTATGTCCATTTCTATCTCATCTCCTCGAGGTCGATGTAGTTCTTTGTTCTTCTGACTCCACTGATGCCACAGTTTCCCCTGATGAGGCAGAAATGTTTCTTTGATTTCTGTCAGATCTTTCTTCTCCAGTAAACTCATCATCTGCTGTGCTGCTTCTCTTCCTCTTCTGCAGTCTTCATCCTCTTCCTCATCTACTCTGATATCTGAGTGTTTGGACACATCTTCAAGTCTGAAAGTGGAAGATGTTTCTGAGAGACACTCATTTATAATTCTTCTAAGTTCTTCAGACACATCTGACTGATTTCTGTATTTCAAACCGATTTTGAATTTCCCTTTCTTCAGCTCAGTTACAGTAGATTCATCCTCAGTAAAAAGACAAATGAGTGGCTTTCTGTTTGTGTACAAGTTTTGGATTATTGTTGCACTTCTGTCATTCCTGTCCAGTTTTGCAAGAAGAACAACATTGACTGAAGCCATTTCAGTGAGGATCTGCAGCTGTTTCTCATGGTCTCCTGCATCACCATGTAGATTACAGAAGGCAACACAATCAGTGAATTTATCATCATTTGTTCCAGAAGGGCAGAACCAGGCGATCTCCACCACTCCATCCATCAGGACTCTGGTTCTGCTGCTGCCTGGACAGTTCCTGTGGAAGAACGTGTTGTGTTTCTCATTGATCAGACTGTTCATCAGCTGAGACTTGGATGAAGACACAGAGGCAAACCTGAAGAAAAACACCATTGGGGTTTCTGCCTTGTAGATTGGTTGGGATTTACTGATGGTCTCATTGTTGGTGTTTCTCATCTTCCAGCTCTTGTTGATTTGTCTGAATGTCCAGAGAGGAAACTCAATCTGTTTTGTGACTGGATCAGGAACAAGCAGAGGCAGAGCGTACTGACACTGGGACAGTTTAGTCACCATCAGCTGCTTCAGGAAACCATCAGCACAAAGAAACACAGCCATCTGAACATCCATTGGGTGGATTCGCTCAGATTGGCCTGTTCCTTTATTCAAATAAGACATTGCTTTCACAATATCACTGTTGTCTTCAGGTGATTCACTGTCTGTTTGTTGTGTGTGATGCTGTTCATTGGTATCTTTCACATTAGTGAATCTTGCTCTGTAGTTTATCATCAGTAGTTTTTGTATGAAACTCCAAACCAGCTTCTCCTCAACACAAGAATTATGAGCAGTTACCTGAAGAACATCTACAATTTTCAGTTTACCTTTGTTCTTGTCGAGAGTTAGTCTCTGAAATAGTTGCTCTATTTTTTCTCTCTCAGTCTTTTCCTGTATGTGTTGATCTGGACTGACTCCCGCTGGTCCATCATCCTTTTCTCCCTGTTGTATAGAAAATAAAATAATACTATTTTACTATGACATTTTGCTCATTGTTAAATAAAATATCAACAGTGTGTGACACCATATACATTTTCATGGAATTTGCTTGGAAACATCTCATAACTTAAAGGGGGGTGAAATGCTATTTCATGCATACTGAGTTTTTTTATACTGTTAAAGAGTTTTATTCCCATGCTAAACATGGACAAAGTTTCAAAAATTAAGTTGTACATTTGAAGGAGTATTTCTGTTCCAAAAATACCTCTTCCCGTTTGTCACAAGTTTTGGAAAGTTTTTTTCGAGTATGGCTCTGTGTGACGTTAGATGGAGTGGAATTTCCTTATATGGGTCCTAAGGCACTTCTGCCGGAAGAACACGTGCTCCCGTATAGCGAGGCTGAGCACAGACATTTCACTGATCAGAGCGAGAGACCGAAATGTCACAAAAGAAGTGTGTTTTTGGTTGCGAGGGCAAGACAACCCTGCACAGATTACCAAAAAAAAAAAAACATTAAGGGACCAGTGGATAGAGTTTATTTTTAAAGAGTATCGACGGAGTTGTGCAAGTGTTTTTGTTTGTTCCCTGCATTTCGAAGATGCTTGTTTTACAAACAAGGCCCAGTTTGACGACGGATTTGCGTATCGTTTATTTCTTAAGGATGATGCAATCCCAACGAAAAAGGGTCACGATCGTGTGTTGGAACCACAGGCGGTGAGTAAAACTGCTTCAAATATCTCTGCCTCCTTGTTAGTGCGTCCCCTCCCATGCCGGAGACCCGGGTTCGAGCCCCACTTGGAGCGAGTCGTTGCTGCTGCTCTCGTTCAGTTTCAGCCTCGGGATCTGATTCTGGATCATAAATAAACGGCTGAATCTGACTGTTAGCCATGGTTTGTTTTGGATGTTTTTTTTCCTCGCGGTAATGTCACAGCTTCCAAATGCTCTCAACGCAAAAGCCTACTCGCGCTCGTGATTCTTTAGCTCTGCCCACACGTCATGCCTCCAGCGGCTCGTGTTTTTCCGAAAAAAAAAATCGGCACGGACTATTTTTCTCTTATAAATATAATAAAACTAAAGACTTTTTGGAGATATGAAGGATGCAGTGCTACTCTATAGGTACTCAAGATTAACAGGAGATTGAGTGAAAATGAGCATTTCACCCCCCCCCCCTTAAATAAAAACCAGAAAAGCCATTTGCAAACTGATGGTGTCAGTGTTTCTTTGAAAAAAAAAATATAAAAAAAAAATACAAATAAACTATAGCCAACTTGAAGAGAATTCTATCTTTTGAAGACATGAAAACTGTCTCAGGTTACGAGACACTGCATCCTCTAGGGAGCACTTTGGGGAACACCTCGTCGTGACCCGTGTCTGAAGCATATATTGAAAAAACGCCAACTTGTTGGCCGGCGACAGCCTCCGACGTCACTATAAATCAGTACCGGGAGAGCACGTCATTATCTTCTTCGTGTGAAACTTGCATCTGAAGCATGGCAGAGAGCTAGAGGACGCAGTGTCTCATTCCCTACTCAGGGAACTATGGTTACATACGTAACCTGAGACAGTTCCCTTTCGAGGGAACTTCAAACTGCGTCCTCTAGGGGCCGCTTTGGGGAACAGTATACCCATGCCGCCATGCTGAGGGGAGTGCAGGCCAGAATCATGGTGAGCACTAAGTACCAACTCTACCATTTCCATGGGAGTTGCCCCTGGGACGTTTAGACGGCTGTCTGTGACAGTACCCCTTACGGCCAAAAGGCCTAAGCTACATACCCAACTTAATTGTTAGGGCCTCGGCCCAGGGTAGAGCTGAAGGCTTGGAATCAGGAAAGATTCCTTTAAAGGGATATGGCTAAGAACCTAGCATTTGTACCAAGTCTTGCCTGTCACACAGGGGCTACCGCTAGCTTACGCATAAGCTTGTTGAAAGAGCTGTCTCGACAGTTCTCTAGTAGCAACACCCTGTTTAGATAGATATCTGAGGATAAATAGGTGGAGTGGCACCCAAGATGAACAGGGCTTTTACCAACTCAAGAAAGGGCACGAAGCAACCGCGCGAAGTCCTCACCATATAGGATTTTAGAAAGAACGCAGAATACTAGTGTGCGTACTTACCACAGTGTGGATTTCAGAAAGTGTGCAAAGACTACACGTGCACACTTACCATAGCATGGATTTTCAAATACTGTTCTAAGGAGGGGCTCTCATGGCACTCTGATAGAGCAGCTCATAGATGGAATAGTGGATCTTAAAACAGTATGATTGAGAGTCATCAACTCGATCTATGGAAACAATACTGGAGCGCTCTGGGGAAAAAACAGAGAACTCCGTCTCACACGAGAGGAGAACTCCGAGCTCAGAGTAGTGCGCTTATAGGCGACCCTTTTTTGGAAAAAGGGGAGCGCTGCTAAATTACCACGAGAATCACCCAAAAAGCCCCTCATGTTGAGGGAAGCGATGCTTGAGGTGTATAAACAAATACACACTGGCTGAATGGAGCCCAAGGAACCAAGGTCTAATCATCTCAAGATAGGGAACGAAGCGGAGCGCGTAACCCTTATTGACAAGATTTCAGAAAGTTTGCAGAGTCTTGCGTACAAACTTACCACATGTGGATTTTTAGAAAGTACGCGAAGTGTTCAGGTGCACACTGACCACCATGTGGTTTTGAGAAAGTACACAAAGCTTAGCGTGTGTACTAAAAGGTTCCTAAGCATCGCAGAGGTGCTGAATCTCACGGGAGAGGGAAGCTCAATTTTACAAACCTCGGGCGAGGGGAGCATCACCTGAGGCAGCATATACAAGAAGACTTCTGTAACTGCCACCTCCACTTCCCGGTAGATGCAACAGCACCCCTAAGCGGCCAGGAGACCCCTCGGGGTGACCTGGCCAGACATCCATGAAATTCCCTGCAGTGCTGTGCCAGGCCTGATGATCAAGGAGGCTCCCTCAAAAACCAGTGATCTCAGCCACCTAATACCTGACGAGGTATTCAGTTGAATAACTGAATTTTTGATAAGTAAAATGCATTGCTAAGAATTCAATTCATAACAGTTAGTCAACAGGTATGCCACACGTCATGGCCAGTAGACTGTGCAAGCTCCGAGCTCGCCTCGCTCGACACAACGATCTTGCCGCCGGAGACCGAGCTCTCCTCGAGCACTGGATTGCAGCAGAAAGAATCCAACCAGCCCGGGCCGAATCCCAGTTCTCACCGCAGCTCAGCCTTTAACCCCGGCGTTCCGGCCGAGTGGCAGTTTGAGGCGGTTGGCATCCAAAATGTAGCATCTAAAAGCAGGTTCGCGGCTGATCACTCAAAATTCATTTAAAACGCATCTGCCCTCGTGTTTTGACACAAGATAGCAAGTGTGAGTAAAATTACTGTCGCCTTTTAAGGACCGTAATACAAAAAAAAAAAAAAAAACTGGCAAGTAAATATCTTTAGAAACCACTTGCAAGCGAATAGCACATAACTGCTATTAACTCGTTTGATTGCAAGCATCGCCTACGGCCCCAGTTTATTATCGTTTCACTTTCACAGCACGTTAAACATTACTCTTTTACTTGATCTGGATAAACCATGCATCAATTGAAAGTCTAAAGACTTTGGCTTTGATATTTGACCAATATTTCGATAAAACATAATTTCAGCGACAGTTATTTAGTAATTATGTCAGGAAAACGATTCCTATTCCTGAACGGTAAACGTTGAAAGTGTTAGCTCGTGGACAAATGTTGATCATGGATCTAGTCAGAAAGAATCATGAGCAGAAAAATCTTTATTTTGGGTATGTAATTTCTGTCTCCATGACAAAATTGGGGGGTGACTGGTAAGGGGTTAATGTTACTGCTATAATCATGTCTTTCGGTACAACGTCTTACAAGACTAAACATGCTTCATCGTTTCCAAAAGCCTCTGTTTAAACAGTCCTTACTACAACGTGAAAACAGCGTTCCAAACGTATCCGCTCGGGAGACCGTCTAAAGAGCCCAGAGGCCAAATGAGAGGAAAGATGCTTTTCCAACAGGAACATAATAATGTGGACAAGGCTTGAGGAATTGTCAAATCAGGCAACCGATTGCTAAGCTGGTAACACAGTAGGCTACCCATTCATTTTTAGCTTGCCCATCAAATGTAACTAACCCTTTTTTACTCTTCCCACGGCCAACATATACAGCAGCCGAAGCAAGTAGCCTTTCCTGTACCTCCTCACTGCCGCAGCAGTGTCTGCTCCCGCAGGAGCCTTTGCCGTATCTCCCCACTGCCGCAGCAGTGTCTGCTCCCGCAGGAGCCTTTCCTATACCTCCCCACTGCTGCAGCAGTGTCTGCTTCCGCAGGAGCCTTTCCTGTACCTCCCCACTGCCGCAGCAGTGTCTGCTCCCGCAGGAGCCTTTCCTATACCTCCCCACTGTCGCAGCAGCGTCTGTTCACACGCAAAAAAAAAAAAAAAAAAAAAAACACACATCACCTCCACTTGAAGGTATGCCACACATCCTGGGTTGCGGTGATTGCATCATGTATCGACAATAGCGAAGACGATATTAGACCCATTCTCCAACCAATGTTTTTTATTATAATTATTAGGTGGCCTACCATAATTCGGCTATCAAACCACTCTGTTATCCCATCTCAGCACTGCACTTCACGCTCGCCCGTGCTCCAAAGGATGATTTGAGCCTGTAGGTGGCAAAGAAGTCTCCATCCACAAATAGACATACATCGTTTGCAGATATAAGGTATTCCATCGTACTTTAACAGGTAATCCAATATGTGCCATAATTTAAAGGAGCTCTCACTAACGGAGTTTAATGCCACAGTTACGTTAGAACGCATCTCATTCTGGTTTCAGGGGCGGCGCGTCGTTCCCATCATGAGGCATGTGGTCCGGAGCAACCAAGGCATAATTTCAATCGAACTTACTCCAAATATATGAACTTACCGGTTTTTGAATACCTTATATTTAAGGCATTCATTTACGTCCATATTAGGGTTAAATCATTGGACTTAAAATGGAATCTGCAATCGTATAAATATATATATATATATATATATATATATATATAATAAATATATATATATTATATATATATATATATATATATATATATATATATATATATATATATATATAAATAAAAAATAAAAATAATAATTCACAGGACAAACGAGATGACAGTAGTGCCGACTACATGAACTAGAAGTTTTAAATATAGTATTTTATATTTAGTGCCAGTTTATCAGTACGTCCGAAAGTACATTTTTCGATTATTGGTGATTCCATAGGCTCTTTTCATGCACCTGCATGCTTAAAATGGCAAATAGTAAACCCAGACAAGTATAAAGAAGTTTTCTCTTACTCCAACCATGCACGATTACATCGTCTATATGTACCATCGATCTCACGTGCTGACAATATGATGATTTGACAATGACCACATCGCCGATACATGGCACCTATTTGGGGCACAGGAAATCCAATTTATTTTTGCATGCTTCATTTCGAATACAATGACTGCACCAAGATTTTTCAGACTCATTATCGGAAGCAGCTCATTGGATTTGCTAAACAATTATTCAAGTAAGCCTCACAGCGTCTACCCTCGTAGACAAACAAATCATCCTTAGTATCGAACTCCCTGTCAGGCGCTGCAAGAGTGATCCCGGTTGAGCCAACCTTTGCCTTCTCCGTTCAACTATCAGCAAAGCTTACTCATATGACATCGCGGGTATTAAAATCCTGTCAGATGCTTAACCAAGCCAGATTAACCCCAAAAAATATATATTTCAGTCAGCGACACTTACCTATCGAACACCAACGAGTACATCGCAGCTAAAACAAATTTTCCCTCCGATGGCAAGATGTACCCATCCAATACCACAAGTTACGCTTTTGCCGAACACTAACGGGTGCTTCGCAGATAAAACAATCTCAATTTTCCCTCCGATGGCTGGAGAGACTACCCATCTGGTGTCGAAAATGTAATAAATAAATAAATAAATAAATAAATAAAAAGACACCGGATGCCGGCCATAGCCTCCTGGCCAGATAACCTTACCTTTTTCTATCCTATGGCCGGCAAGGCTTCTCTCTTCGATGCCAGGAGCTCGAGCTCCCATCGGATGCTGACGAGAGCCTCCCGGCCAGACAACCTCACCTTTTCCATTCTGCGGCCAGCAAGGCTTACCCGTTCGTTGCCAGGAGCTCACACTCCCTTCGGACATAGGTGAAAGCCCCCGGCTGCCTGTTTTGCCATTCTGTCTTACGTATGGAGAAGTTTACCCATCCAATGCATGGAGTCAGGGCTCCCATCGGATGTAGGTGAGAGTTTCCCGGCTAGACAACCTTACCTTTTCTGTCCTTTAGCCAGCGAGGCTTAACTGTTTGATTCCGGGAGCTAAGCTCCTGTCGGACGAAGGTAAGAGCCTCCCGGCTGGACAACCTTTTCCGTCCTTCAGCCAGAAAGGTTTACCCGTTCGATTCCTGGAGCTAAGCTCCTATCGGACGTCGGTCAGAGCCTCCTGGCTAGACAACCCGACCTTTTCCATCCTTGGCCAGTGAGGCTCACCTGTTCGATGCGAGAGCTCCCAATGGACGCTGGCGAGAGCCTCCTGGCCAGCCAACAACGACCTTACCACGTGGTTTAGGTTACAAACCTACAAGCAAGCTGTTCGATGCTGCAAGTACCAAACATACAAATAAACCCTCCCTCCTTCCTACGGTCGCCAAGGCTTACCCGTCTCTTGCCGTGAGTAGCAAACTCCCATAAGACGCTGATGACAGCCTAACGACCACACAAACTTACCTTTTCCATCCTACGGCCTGCGAGGCTCACCCAGTTGTTTCTGGGGAACAGGAAGTCCCCGTTGGATGCTGGCTAGAGCCTCCTGGCCTCGAGGCTTACCCGTTCGATGCGCGTGCTCCCTTCGGACGCTGGTGAGAGCCTCCTGGACAGACTTGCTTCACGTTTCCACTCTACGGTTGGCGAGGCTTACCCATTCGATGAGTGTGCTCCCTTCGGACGTCAGTAACTGTCTCTCGGCCACGCAACTTACCTTTCCATTTGACGGTAGGCGAGGCTTCACCGTCCGACGCTACGAGTCTTGTCCTCTCGCCAAATCCTGCAAAAAAAAAACCCTCTCAGCTACCCTCACATCTTTTAACCCCGCCTGGCGAGGCTTACCCATTCGATGTTCTGAGTTTAATGCCCCATCGGATGCTGCGAGAGTCCTCCCAGTCGGGTTTTCCTTTCCACGCTCCCCGTCTGGCAAGGCTTACCCATCTGATGCGTGTGCTTCCTTCAGATGTCTGGCGAGAGTTCTCCCGGTCGGGCCTATGCTTGCCGGCCGCAGTGAGTCTCATCCATCCGATACCGTGAGTCGGGATCTCCCTTCGTATGTCGCCAGAGTCCTCCTTGTCGGCCAGCCCAAAGCTTTTTATCTGCCAAACCGAGAGGACCCAGACGTCTGTCATCCTGAGCCTCAAACTCCTGTCGGAGGCTTCATGGGCCCTCTCGGTCAGCATTAGGCCCTTCATCCACTGAATAGCAGGGGCTGTCAGCCAGTAGGGCCCGTACGCCGACACCGTGACCTATTCCGGTCGAGGCAACTCGGGTCCTCCCGGTCGGGCACCACAACCACGCTGCTCCTCCTCATCGGCCGGAATGGCTCACCGTTCCAACACCAAAAGCTCCAGTTGAGCATCGGCTCGAGCCCTACCGACCGGGCGCCAACAACCACGTAGTTCAATAGCTGCAGCCGGTAGGGCCTACTCTCCCAACGCCCAAGTCGCTCCCTCCAGAGTACGTAGGCCCTTCCAGCCTGCCAATGAGACAACTTCTCAGAACCAAATCAGCCCCCGCCAGTACTCTATGCTTTTTTGGGGGGGCATTCTTTAAACTGGCGGCTGTCCTCTTGTACATTTGCCTTTTTGGGGGGTACTCTAGGTTCAGGCCATTCCCGAGCTCGGAGCCCTTCCCCGGACAGCACGCCAAATATGCATACCATACCACAGCTACTTATATGTAAGCGTGAACTAGTGAAAACTAATTTATTAGTAAGATTCGGGAGTTGCGCGTCAGATACTTAGCCTAATCAACACAGGTGGACCATAATCAAGTAATCAATCCCATAGTATAAATATCGCTGACTTACCTCTATCCATTGACGGTTTATCAGCATCCCTCCTCCACCCCATCTCCTCACTTCAAGTTCACTTTATAAATAGACGGGGAAGGGGGTGTACTCTAGGTTCGGGCCATTCCCGAGCTCGGAGCCCTTCCCCGGACAGCACGCCAAATACGCATACCATACCTCAGCTAAATATATTTAAGCGTGAACTAGTGAATTTGGAGTGCGTTGCTGCCATGAAAAGAAAAATTGGGTTATATTTACAAAATTAAATTAAAAGTTGGCCACTGAAAACATTGAAATTTTTCTTAAAGCTGCAGTCCGTAAGTTTAGCCTTTTTGTCGACATCTCTGTTTGAAAACCTGCAATTGCAGCTGTTTGCGGAATAACTCCCTTGTGTAGGTTGTGCGCCGGTGCAGCTCCAGTGCGGATGAATCTAATGTTTTGAGGAGTATGTATGGTTGGTAGTCACTCACTGCATCATATATACTGTATTGTCATCTGAACAAGTAAGTAACAAGTCAGCCACATTTGTTCTGACCAACTGAGGGAATAAAGCATTACAATAAATCATGCTACCATTGGTGATTTAATCTATAGATCGGTTAGCTCATATCACAAAATGATACACTTAATTATTCCAGCTGCTCTGAGACAAGGCTGTAAACCATCCATCATCTGCAGGATCCTCATATGCATTAGTAGTAGCTGGGACAACTTCTTTATGTATATAAACATGACGAAATGACACAGCAGCATGCTTGAATTTCCCACGAAAACCTACCTGTACCACTTAAATTAGAAAACATTATTAAAGATAACCATTGTGAATAGGGCTAAAGTAAGGCGATAGATCTGAACACTGGCTGGTTATGCACTTGCTCAAATATTGATTTCAGATAAATTGTAACAGAAAAAAGGTAACAGACTGCAGCTTTAAATAAGATTAATTTTCTCTTAATAAAGGATAAAGAAAGAATCAATAGATAACATATTTTTATGGCATTTCCTGAATCTTCCCAACTTTTTTTGGAATTGGGGTTGTAAACAAACCTATGAATCCAAGAAAAGAATCAGTTTATGTAAAACAATTGAATTTCCCCATTCTGCTGAGACTCTGGATTACAGGTAATAATGTTGTAAATAATGTTCAGTTTCTTGCAAAGACATAGTGTGTTGAAAAAATGTATGACACATTAATCTCTTGTGCCCATTTGAGATAAGCAAAATCTTCACAGAAATAATACAGATCCGTGGTGATCACTGCAATATGCATGCCAGTGTGCAGTATGTCCAGTTGTCGTTTAACTAACTGTTTATGTTTGTTCAAATCTCTTGCGTTGCCGTGGCTGCCATGCCAGGCTGCATAGTCAAATCACGGAGCATAAGTTACTATGGTGAGGAAAACAGATAAAAGTTGATCCACTTTCATGCCTAAAACCTGATTGTTATTAGAACATGCTATTATTGTTAGTTTAATTGTTATTATTTGATACTTAACTAAATACTACTTTTCTGCAATTAAATTTGGTTGTCGTGCTGTTTAATTTTCTGAACTATTGAGCATACTGTTTCTTTCCATATTAGTAAATATTTTTGTTTGTTTGTTTTGTTTTTAACATTTTCTTCTGTTTCTTAATAACTCCTGCTTAACTCTCTTTACTCACTTCCATGTTTCCAGCATGGAAGGCACACGCTGACACTAAACAACAACAACAAGGACACTAAAGACCTCAACCTCTAACATCAGTCACAAGTGAGCTTCTTGAAATCAGGGGAGTGAGGTTTGCCAGCACAGCATTTACTAGGTGGCCTTAATACTTGCTCCCAACATTAGATTGGGAGTAATGTGACTACACTGAACAAAATATATAAATGCAACACTTTTGTTTTTGCCCCCAAATTTCATGAGCTGAACTCAAAGATCTAAGACTTTTTCTATGTACACAAAATGCCTATTTCTCTCAAATATTGTTCAAAAATCTGTCTAAATCTGTGTAAGTGAGCACTTCTCAATGGTGTAGCGTATCAAGATGCTGATTAGACAGCATGATTATTGCACAGGTGTGCCTTAGGCTGGCCACAATAAAATGCCACTTTAAAATGTGCAGTTTTATCACACAGCACAATGCCACAGGTGTCTCAAATTTTGAGGGAGCATGCAATTGGCATGCTGACTGCAGGAATGTCCACTAGAGCTTTTGCCCATGAATTGAATGTTAATTTCTCTACCATAAGCCGTCTCCAAAGGCATTTCAGAGAAATTGGAAGTAAATACAACCAGCCTCACAACCGCAGACCATGTGTAACCACACCAGCCCAGGACCTCCACATCCAGCATCTTTACCTCCAAGATTGTCTGAGAACAGCCACCTGAACAGCTGCTGCAACAATCGGTTTCCATAACCAAATAATTTCTGCACAAACTGTCAGAAACCGTCTCAGGGATGGCATCGTGTGGGTGAGCAGTTTGCTGATGTCAACGTTGTGGATTGAGTGGCCCATGGTGGCGGTGGGGTTATGGTATGGGCAGGCATATTTTATGGATAATGACCACAGGTGCATTTTATTGATGGCATTTTAAATGCACAGAGATACTGTGACAAGATCCTGAGGCCAATTGTTGTGCCATTCATCCACGACCATCACCTCAGGTTGCAGCATGATAATGCACGGCCCCATGTTGCAGAGATCTGTACACAATTCCTGGAAGCTGAAAACAACCCAGTTCTTGCATGGGCAGCATACTCACTGGACATGTCACCTATTGAGCATGTTTGGGATGCTCTGGATCGGCGTAAACAACAGCCTGTTCCAGTTCCTGCCAATATCCAGTAACTTCACACAGCCATTGAAGAGGAGTGGACCAACATCCCACAGGCAATAATCAACAACTTGATCAACTTAATTCAAAGTAGATGTGTTGCATTGCATGAGGTAAATTATGGTCACACCAGATAGTGATTGGTTTTCGGACCCCCCACCGGACCCCCTAATAGAGTAATACTGCACATTTTAGAGTGGCCTTTTATTTTGGCCAGCCTAAAGCAAACCTGCGCAATAATCGTGTTGTCTAATCAGCATCTTGATATTCTACACCTGTGAGGTGGATAGATCTCTGCAAAAGAGAAGTGCTAATTTACACAGATTTAGACAGATTCGTGAACACTATTTGATAGAAATAGGCCTTTTGTGTACACAGAAAAAGTCTTAGATCTTTTAGGTCAGCTCATGAAAAATGGGGGGAAAACAAAAGTGTTGCATTTATAATTTGTTTCAGTGTATTATGAAACAAGGTCACATTAAAAGCACACACATAAATTGCACAAGCTGTCACACCAATCTGCTGTCTTACCTTCTCTGCTGATTGTGTCTTTGATGGGCTTTTCTGTTTTGATCCATTATTTTCTGATCCTGCTCCTGCCAAAAGTCCTCCCAGTATTCCTCCCATTACTCCTGCTGCTACTCCCACACCTGCTGATCCTGCTGCTGCTGCCAGTCCTGCTGCTCCAGATGCTGCTGAACCTGATGCTCCTGGTCCTGATGCTGCTGATCCTGTTCCCATTGCTCCAGATGCTGCTGAACCCGATTCTGCTGGCCCTGATGCTGCTGGTCCAGATGGTGCCGGGCCTGACGGTCCTGATCCAGATGCTCCTGGTCCTGAAGGTCCTGGTCCAGATGATGGCGGACCTGACACTGCTGATCCAGATGCTCCTGGTCCTGAAGGTCCTGGTCCAGATGATGCTGTATCTGATACTGCTGCTCCAGATGCTCCTGGTCCTGAAGGTCCTGGTCCAGATGATGGTGGACCTGATACTGCTGCTCCAGATGCTCCTGGTCCTGAAGGTCCTGGTCCAGATGATGGTGGACCTGATACTGCTGCTCCAGATGCTCCTGGTCCTGAAGGTCCTGGTCCAGATGATGGTGGACCTGACACTGCTGCTCCAGATGCTCCTGGTCCTGAAGGTCCTGGTCCAGATGATGGTGGACCTGACACTGCTGCTCCAGATGCTCCTGGTCCTGAAGGTCCTGGTCCAGATGATGGTGGACCTGATACTGCTGCTCCAGATGATGCTGGTCTAAATGCTCCTGGTATAGATGAAGCTTCTACTGCTTCTTCTTTCAATGCTTGATATAATATGGCTGCTGCTAATCCTGATCCTCCAGTTATTTTTGCTGCAGGTAATGATGCTTTAAATTTTTGCACTAGGTTTACCACACATTGTATGGTGTCTGTTACCCATTGTATTGTTTCTATTGCCCATTGTAATTGTGCTCTTACTACTGTTACTATTGCAGCTCCTGCCATTGCTCCATTTACCGATGATCCTGTTAGTGACTGTGCCCCTAACAATGATTGCAATATCGCTGCTGTTGTTCCTGCAAGGCCTCCTGCTACTGCTGTTACTGCTACTGCTACTGGTCCTGTTCTTATTTTTGCCTCCCATAGTGATTGTAACATGCCAATTCCAGCTGCTGCCCCTGCTGCTGCTCCTACTGCTACAGCCGCTATTGTTGATGTTACTGCATTACCAACAACTACTACAATTGTTACCACTGTCAGTGCTAGTGTTATTTTTACTGGTGATTGTAGAGTTGCCCTTTGTTCTCCTGCTGCTGATTCTCCTAGCTCTGCAATAGAGGAGAATTGTCTTCATGAAATGTGATTACAGAAATACAAACATCTTAAATATGCTAACTAATATGTATAGGATATTGATTTAACCAATTATAATTAACATTTCTTACCCATGTTGCTTGATTTTAATATTGTCAGGATATAATGACTCAGATCTTCAAATTCACTTCAGACAGATTCACTCGTCAGGTTTACAGCTCCTTTTCCTCTCTTTTTTTCCAAAGCCTTGTTCCCCACCTTTAGAAAGACAAATTATACAATAAATGTAATATTATATGTTATAAAATATATGCCAAAACTACTACACTGCTGTTTTTTTAATTTATAATTAAGTCTCCAATGTTTCTCTGGCTTCAGAATAATTTGGAGACTATTTTATTAACTCAAAATTATTTGAACTAAAAGAAAATTAGTTATACTGGTCTACCATCCACCTTAAGTGAATATTCATTTTCTAATCCATGTTAACTGCTCACTGTTGCGTCTCAATCTACTGCGTCTCAATCTCAATCTACTGTAATGCTAATGTTGAGGATTTTAACATTCATGTTGATAACACAATAAAACAAATGCACCCCTTCTCCACCCCTCACATCACAGCCCAGCGATTTAGACCGAATGCTTAGTACCCTGCCCTTAAAACTGTATTGTAGCGTATCAGACCCGAACCAGACAAATGAAAGAGTCAATCAGGACTGCGGTTGAAACGCGAGCCGAATTCCTCAGAAAGGCAACAATAGGTTGTAAATCATTCCTAGTGTCAGAGTCAGAAGCAAGATAACCAACCAACCAACCCTTTCACAGAACAGCTTTCAACATTAACACCACTAGAACAATTATTGACAATGTCAATTTGGAGAGATTGTCAAATTTGGGGCAAGTAATCAAGATGCAATGCCGGCCGGCCGGCACATGTAAACCCATGAGAGTAATAAACAAGATCCTTGGATTGACTTCCCCCCCCACCTAGCAGAACCAGACTGAAATTCCCAAGGGGACCTTTTAACCTCTGGTCTCCACAGAACATTTTTTGTCAGAGAATGGCACAGAAACTGTCTTTTCTAGATATAGATGGACCAAAATGAACTCAAAATGACTTATAAAAGAATATCAGTCCATCGCTTAACTCCCAGTGTTGTGGGTAACGCGTTGAGTACTCTAATTACTTTTTTCCTGAAATGTGTAACTTAACGCGTTAGTTTCGTGTGGAAGTAATCAGTAACTTCGTTATTTTAAAAAAAAAGTAATCCGTTATTTTAAGGAAAGGAAAATCCCGACTGCAGCCTGCTTTTTGTCAGACAGTATGCCTAGGTCTACTGTGCCACCTGCGGATGTATCAGCGGAGCCGAAGCTCTGTGATCGTAAAGTCAATGGCTGTGATGCGTCTGTGCCCTGCGCCTGACCCTGTGTGTGTGTGGGTTTTTTTTTTTCCGAACTCCCGGCAAGATAGCAGAGAGGACAGCGTTTGGTTTATGGAAGTACGCACATTATTTTCAATTCATCAACGAAAAAGAAAAGAACATAACGGTAAAATGCACACTCTGTGAGTGACACTTTAACAATAATTAGTTCGGCTATTAAGCGATTTGTCATTTGCCTGTGTGGCAGTGAAGGATTTAATTCGGTTTGTTATCATTTTTGTTTCACAGGCAGATGTTAATTTCTGTTAGATTGTTGGCTGGCTGGTTGTTCATCATTTCTAAATGGATTTAAATCTGCAAGCCTGTTTAATGTTGTGTTTACAAGTAAGCATAATTGTACTTTGATAACTGCATTATTTAAAGTTAAAGAAAAATCAGGAGTTTTCTTGTGGTGCTCATAATATACAGTAGCCTAGGCTACCCGGGCTGGGTAGGTGCGAATTTTGATTAATAATATGTTCTGTGATACTAAATAAATAAAACGCCATGTGGAATAGCCGATTGCTGACTGTCTTTCCTGTTATTGTTATCCTGCAGTGTTAATTTAGTCTGATGACTGACGTTATTCATTGTCGGGAGTCAAGACTTTTAGGTGCATTTAAAGGGGCCGGGGGCTGTGTCTGTCATGTGTGAGCCGCTGCAAACGGCTTTTAATTTTTGGTAACGCATGAGTACTCTAACGCGTTACTTTTATGAATAGGTAACGCTGTATCATAACTGATTACTTTTAATTGATGGTAACAAAGTAACTATACCCAACACTGTTAACTCCATATTCATTTATATGTAACCCACACATTTGACTATCATGTTTATAATCAATTATTGTGCATGTCTTTTAATAACTATGGCATAACTTAAGGATTCATATTCATGTTTAGTATGTTTGTGGTTAAATCTGCTTGCTTGAAGTGTTTCTGACCATCAGTTATTTGTCAAATGTATCATATTCTTGTCATAGGAATCATGTCCAAAATTATACCCTGCAAGAGCGGGAAAATTTGGACCACATGCTTGATAAGATAACATATGATTTATGATACCCCCGATCCAAGACAATATCTGATTGGTCAAGACAACATTTGAGGTGTGGCCAACAGGCCAGTTTAAATACTTGGGACACCATCTAATCTTGCTTTTAGATTGCTCTTAGCTTTTAGCTTTACTCCTTAGATTTAGCTTTTAGTCATGCTTTTATTCATCATGTTAGCGTTCTTTGAGTGCGGATCCAGCATGCTTCGGCCTGCACGCCTGCTGCTACTTAGCCACGACTCCGCATCGTCAGCCAACGTCCAACCACGGGCTTCCCAAGATGTCACTTCAACGACTACTGAACTTCCAGCCAATCAGCAACATCGGGAAACCCCCTTTCAACGACAACAAAGGGAACCCCCTTTACACAGGAGACACAAGTAACTCCTCCAGACTTTTTACTGGTGTATCTAATATAATTTTAACCTCATTGAGGAACTCAACTCAATGCGAGCGCTAATTACATGATTGATGGTTGTTCATGTCTATGCAATTTCATGTATTGCTGTAAACTTGGGACTTCACATTTCCATTCTCTTAAACTCATTCTTCCCTAACTTTCTATCTTCCTGCAACTTGTGTGAATGTGTGAGTGCGTGTGCTTATGTGTTAGATTTGTTTATATATCTTAGATTTATCTTATAAAGCCTTATTCATATTGAAAAGAGAAGTATCTTGTGTTTTGTGCCTACAAGTTAATGTCTTAAACTGCCGATCTTGTTACTGTGCTAATTGATAGTGTTTTCACTATAGTTTGGATATTAATACCCAGCACAGATTTGATGTTAAACGGCTCGTTCAGTGAATTGCAGGGCATCTCAGTAATCAGCCGTGAAACAGTGATTCTGTTCAAATTCCCTTTAAATTCTTAAATGATTCCCTTTGAGCTAAATTGACCTGTTTCCCTTACAGTATTATAGTGCTATTTCAAATAATAATAATAATAATAACATGTCCACTGACATGTTGATGGTGTAACCTGCAGTACCACGACAAAAGCTGAAAAAGAAGCGGCTAGTCCGACAAGCATTATAGCAGTAACGGCAGCAAATAAATATTAAATCATTAAATCTTTATTTAAAACTACCAGCACGGAAGGTCCCAGTGAGCACAGTGGCCTCCATCATCTGTAAATGGAAAAGGTTTGGAAACATCAGGACTCTTCCTTGAGCGGGCCGCCCAGCAAAAGTGAGCGATCGGAGGAGGAGGACCTTGGTCAAGGAGGTGATCAGGAACCCAATGGTCACTCTGACAGAGCTCCAGCATTTCTCGGGGGAGAGAGGAGAACCTTCCAAAAGATTAACCGTCTCTGCAGCACCCCACCAATCAGGCCTGTATGGTAGAGTGGCCAGACGGAAGCCACTCCTCAGTAAAAGGCACATGACAGCTCACCTTGAGTTTCCCAAAAGGCACCTGAAGGACTTTTAGAAAATGAGAAACAAAATTTTCTGGTCTGATGAAACAAAGATTGAACTCTTTGAATGCCAAGCGTCATGTCTGGAGGATACCGGGCACTGCTCATCACCTGATCAATACCATCCCTACGGTGAAGCATGGTGGTGGCAGCATGATGCAGTGGGGATGTTTTTCAGCGGTAGGAACTGGAAGAATAGATGATTGCAGCAATGCACAAAGGCCTCTTTGATGAAAACCTGCTATAGCGGCAACCTCTAGCAGCTGAGAGGCTAAGCAGCAGGAATAATCCTTGACGTGTTTTCGTTCATTGCAAATCCCACAACATTTATTGGCTTGATAACAGACCAAGTAGAAACAATTGATGATAAACGGTCAACAGAAAGTGAGCACTCCCCGCTACTCACCCCCTCTCTACTTCACCTAAACCAAACAGGAAACGCTACCAGGTATATACCCACCGATCCCACTTGACCAAACCACCTGGAAACATACACGCATAATACAATATAAAAGACAAGCGTTTTTATGCACTTCTTCCAACAGGACAACAACCCTAAGCACACAGCCACAGCACGACTCTGTGAATGTCCTTGAGTGGCCCAGCCAGAGCCCAGACTTGAATCCAACTGAACATCTCTGGAGAGATCTGAAAATGGCTGTGCACCGACACTCCACATCCAACCTGAAGTACTGCAAAGAAGAATGGAGGAAACTGCCCAAAAATAGGTGTGCCAAGCTTGTAGCATCATAATCACAAAGACTTGAGGCTGTAATTGGTGCCAAAGGTGCTTCAACAAAGTACAGAGCAAAGGATGTGATTTTTTTGTTCTATTTCGTTTTTTTTTTTTTTTTTTTTTTTATATATGTATATTGTGAAGTTAAACAAATGTATTTATTTATTTTATAAATTAATTAAAATTAAGCACACAATTTAAACATTTATTTATTATTAGCTAAAACATTATTGGTGATGACGGAAGAGAAAATTTGTATGCTGAACTAATTGTCATAGAAGTTGTTGCTGAAAGCGACCAAGTGCGTCTTCATCCAGATGACATCATCCGTCGGAAAAAGCCGACCTCCACTAATGATAAATCTCTATCAGGTGCGCTTGTAATTAGAGCCTATTAAACACCAAACACGAGCAGAAACAAAGGAGTGGTGGAAAAATGGACAAATAAATGGGGATTCAAATTGTCTGTAGAAAAAACAAAGGTGATTTGCTTCTCAAGGAGGCATAAAGTCACGCCGATTTCCATGAAGTTGTATGAACAACCACTTGAGCTAGTTAAGACAGTCAGATTTCTTGGGGTTTGGTTTGATGAGAAGCTCACATGGAAAACTCACTTAGACAAAGTCAAGAACAAATGTAAAAAGGTCATAAATATACTTCGCTGTCTGTCAGGACAAGAGTGGGGAGCAAGTAGAAGAGCCCTACAGAATATATACTGGGCATTAATGAGGTCGGTTTTTGACTATGGCTGTATAGCGTACATGTCAGCAGCAGAATCAAATCTTAAGAAATTGGATGTTTTACAAGCTCAGGCTTTGAGAATTTGTAGTGGATCTTTTAAAACTTCTCCTGTATCAGCAATGCAGGTTGAAATGGGAGAAATGCCATTAGGAATCAGGCGAGTAAAATTAATGATGGCATATTGGGTTAGTATCCAGGGGCAGTGTGAGTCGCATCCTGCCAAGAGTCTTTTAAAAGATTGCTGGGAACACAATAAGACAAATTTCATGAGTTTTGGGTGGATTGGTGATGCAAAGGCAGAAGTCATAGGATTAAGACAATTAGATTACAGCTCTACAGTGATACAGTCTTCAATTCCTCCCTGGTTATTCCCAACACCATATGTAGACCTAGACATACAGCAGGAATTGAAGGATATGTCAAAGAAACTTCCTGAAAGCAGAATAGTACAGAATTATTTTGATTTGCATTTTGCAGATTCCATGTTTATATTCACAGATGGTTCCAAAGATCCTGATACAGGGCGTGCAGGTGTAGCAGTTTACATCCCAGCAAGTGAGTCATATATTAAGAAAAGAATATCGGATAATGTGTCAGTATATACCACAGAATTGATTGCAATATTATTGGCCCTGCAGTGGATAGAAGAGAGGGAAACAAATAACACTGTTATTGCATCTGATAGTTTGTCTGCACTTATGAGTACTAAATCTGGCAAAACATTATTTAGATCCAATATCATTAATAATATATTCATTATGTTATACAGGATGAAGCTAAAGGGGCTATCCACATGCTTTCTTTGGGTTCCTGCTCATGTCGGCATGGAGGGGAATGACCAGAAGAAGAAGAAGAAACAAAGGCGTGAGAGTGCTTATCCTGCAGTTTATCCAGCTTTTCTCCTTTTGAGAAAAACCTTGTGACTGGAAAAAAGTTATGAGGTGTGAGTAAATGAGTGAATGAACAGGAATTGGATGCTGTTGGTAGGATGACTGTTTAAAACTAAATTAACTTCTATTCAGATAAATGCATTTTGTGTGTTGAAATGTTTACATGTTTGGGACATTTTTACTTTGAGTATGATATAAGGCTACATTGGAGTGTGTACGATTCATATATGAATTTAAAAGTCTGTTAAAGGTGCATATTGTGTTAATGGTTGGTTGTAATTAGGAATTGTCTTATTTTTTTTCTTTCTTCTTCTTTAAAGGTTATCAAGCTTTCTACTAAAGGAATGACCGTTTCAAGATTAATCTAACTGCAAACAAAATTCATCTGTCATGATATGAATGAAATCAACAGCTTGCAAATCAAGATTGCACAGCCTTTGTGGTGTGGCCATTACACCTCTGGTGTGCAGTATTTTTCTAATAATTTAACGGCCTGGAGTCAATTATTCTACTTGTACCACGGTTACCACACTTCAAGACCTGGATCAGATGATATATTTAAAGATATTTTTGTACTAAATTGCAATTGTAAGATTATTTTTTCCGCATTTCATCCAATGCCTCTCTTGCTAGTTCCAAAATGTCAATTTAAAACTGGAGGCTTGAGCCGTTGTTGGCATTTTATTAATGACGTTATTAGAAAGAGAGTGAGAGAGACTGAGACACACAGAGAAAGAAAGCGAGTTTGTGTGAATTGGGCTACCTCGGTGCGTCTCTAAACAGCGCTGTTATTACCTCGCTAGTGAAAAATGGTAGGGTGATATCAGGTAAAATGGGCCATTTAAGGTTTGGGGGTCCTAGCCCCTCTGGAATTTAGAACCAATGACTACAAAATATGTCAAACTATTGTCATAACTGTGCTTGACAAGTAACAGGTGATTTAATTGGTTTATGGTTGCTATGGTGGGTGGGGTAATAATTCTTATCAAGACTGCACCAGAGAGCTGCATGGTAAGTAGCCTGGCATACCAAATGTAACTAAACTATTATAAGGATGATAAATCTATATAAAAAAAAAAACATGCGCATAAAAAAAATTATGCATAATATCTGCCTTGATGGCATCAATCAGAAATAATGTTGTTAGTTTGGTATAGGAACATATTTTTTGAAAAAGTGATGTTTTTCTTGGCGGCCCAATTTACCTTAACCCACTCAGGTAAAATGGGCCACATGGTTTCAGCTAAAATGGACCATCATCTGTGTCACTCACAAACACCTATACGTGTGTGTGTGTACATTTTTATATATATATTTACATTTAGCTGACGCTTTTATCCAAAGCGACTTACAATTACTATATAATGTATGTATGTGTGTGTGTGTCAGAGGTCGCACGCCTCAGGAGCAACTAGAGGTTAAGTGTCTTGCTCAGGGACACATTGGTGTCTCACAGTGGATTTGAACCCAGGGCTCTCACACCAAAGGTGTACAAACATAAAATGTGATCCATGTTCTGCCTGGTTTCATGAGAGCTGTGGTGAAGAGAATGGTATCTGTGATGACGATGGTTTAATTTGCAAAGACTGTGTTTGAAAAAAACTTTAATCACACACACAAATCAGTTATCAGTTATCAATTTTGAATGTGAATTTTTGTAATTTGCACATTTTGTTCTAAATGTATTGTACACACACACAAACACACACGCATACACACCCACACACAAACACACAACTGACATCAGTTCACTGATCTATGTTGTTCCAAAATCGACTTTTTTAATTGCACATTTGAATATGTGGGTTTGCACCCAATTTTTTTTTTTTTTTTTTTAATGGCACATATGGATATGTTTGTTTAATGCAGTTTAAATGTTATGTGGCTGTATAAGCAGTTGTTTTGAAATTAAAATTGATGATAAATTACTATTTCCCTTTGCAGTTTGACCGGCCCATTTTACCTGAACAGCTGGCCCATTTTACCTTAAACTGCTCATGCAAAAAAAGTTGGCACAACTGATGTTTCAAGAACTATAGGGCCTGAATTATATTTTATTACATAATTTCAACACAAAATTATCAAAAACAGTCATTATTAATCATAAATACACATCTAGTAGGCATTTATGGTATTGTATTATTGTCCCAAACGATTTACCAAAAAGTGGCCCAATTTAGCTGATATCACCCTATGTGTATTTACTTTCGGAAAATCGTCTGTCATGTTGTTTTAGTTAGTTCTGTAATTTCCATTATTACAGCTTTACTATGCGAAGTGATATGGAACTGTAATGTGGTCAAGAGAGCTGCCTGGAACTATGTTCCCCATGCGTTTTTTCCAGAAAATAATTGCACACCTCAGAACTTTCCTCAGCCAATCAGATTCAAGCATTCAGGGCCCCGGTGGTATAAATATCAGTTATGTGTAATTTAGTAGCAAATTGAAGAAAAGTTTGTGACTTTTCTAACTTCATACAAAAAAAAAAAGTAGCAATCTGATTTCTTGATTTGATATTAGTGATTTTATAATTTCAAAATATAGAGAATTTTGAAATTACTAATAAGCCAGTAAGTATTCCTAATTGTGATATGATGTAATATTTTATTATTATTTTATGTTAGTGTTTGTTTACCACAAAGTATATTTTGGTCATCTCCTTAAAAAAAAAAAAAAAAAAAAAAAAAAAAAAATATATATATATATATATATATATATATATATATATATATATATATATATATATATAATCTCTGTGGAATTTGAATGATTCTCAGTAAACACAGCCTTGTCATTGAGTGGCGAATTCAAACGCAGCACTGTTGCATTGCGAAATCCACTATGGCTCCTGTTCTGAGCGCGGTTTAGTTTCGGTTTTTGTTTGCTGTTTCTTAAAGCGCATTTATTATTATTATTATTATTAAAATGGGAATAATTAAATTTAAAGTTTTGTTCAGCAATACAATCACTTCTCTAATTATGCCAAATATAAGAACAAAGTTCAGAAAGGTTTTTAATTATTTTTATTCATCTCTAAATGCGCATTCAGTAGACCAGTTAAAATACAATAATTTTTAGTCGATTATAGATTTTATATATATATATATATATATATATATATATATATATATATATATATATATATGACTACACAGTGTAGCCTAATGCATAAACCGTTTTTGTTACTCCAAAATTAGAATATCTTATATAACAGCTAACAGTACTAATTCTAATTTTAGTATATTATAGGTTTACAAAGGGTCTGATTCTCACCTTACTGATTAACAGAATTCGTCGTTTCCGTGTAAAGCTTCCGTGTTCAAATTCCCCCCATCAATTTCTGATTCTTTAATTTTCTGATACGTGCAGAAAAATTAAAGGAAAATCGCTGTGCTGTGCAAGTGATACAACTGTGACACAACTATCGAAAGCGCTTTACTTGCGTTTTTTTTTTCTCTCCTGTCTTCAAAAATTTTACCGTAATGGCTAATTTCAGTTTCGGTGGGGCGGGATGTGTGCATAGTAGGCCTATTGTTGCCAACTCTCGCGAGATAAATAAGGCTTCAAAAACAAGCCCAATATTTTTTTTATGATTTGTAACGTCGGTCCTGGAGAGCCGCTTCCCTGCAGAGTTTTGCTTCAACCCTAATCCAACACCCTGAACGAGCTAATCAAGGTCTAAAGGGTTACTAGAAAGCTACAGGCAGGTGAGTTTTAATTAGGGTTGGAGCTGAACTCTGCAGGGCCGCATCTCTCCATTTTTTTTAATATTATTTATTAAATCTATTATCACCAATAAATGAGCCTAAAACATATTAAACAAACCACTCTTTTTTTTTCTTTTTTTTTATCTGAAAAGCAAAAACAGAAGCTATTTTACAGAAATCAGTAAACTTCAACAAATGTGGGGAAAAAAACTCCTCTCCAATCACCTGTGAGTAGAATAGGACTGGAGAGATGGAAAAAGAGAAAAACACAAGAGTTTCAAATGAGAGCGGTAACATATTTATAGCCTACTAAAATAGACTATTCAAACCATATTTACTCCTAGTATTAGTATAGGACTACTTTTTTTGTTTTATTACAGCCTGTGATCATTAATAAAAACAATGAGGGGGAGGAGGGGGCGAAACATTTGGCAAATTACACTGCAGCACTTATATTATTGCACTGGTTGGCTATTAACTGCGAGCAGAGTGTCATTCAATGCATTAGAGCAGTGCTTCCCAAACCTGTCCTGGAGACCCCCCTGCCCTGCACATTTTGTATGTCTCCCTAATCAGGTGTGTTAGATAAGGGAAGACATACAACAAGTGCAGGGCAGGGGGGGCTCCAGGACAGGTTTGGGAAGCACTGCATTAGAGAATATGGAGAACATAAAGAAATGAAGTTGCATATCAGATTTCCCAACGAGCAACCATATTTTTTACAATAATCACAAAAATAGAGTGACCCGGGATTTTTCCACTAAACTTTACAAAAAAGAAGCCCAAAGTCTCGTATAATACACTCACTTGGCATCTCTGCTGCAAAGCTATAAGCTAAGACTAATCTGACTACTGTGTAGATGCACTGCACTGATTTGCAGAGACAACTTGCAGATTTCTTAATGAGTTAAAGTTGGGCCCGTTACACACCCTTTTACACAAAGCATTATACAACTCAATTACGTTAATAAAAGAGATACTATGTGATTTGGACTACATTTATGTTCTGTTAAAAAAAAAAAGTAAAATATTGCTATATGGTTTGACACACTTTGTGTTTTATTTAATTATTTGTGAATTTGTTAAATCTAAAACATTTAATGGTGAATCTCACAGAAACCATGATGTATGTGGGTTATATTTCATATGGGGAAGTTATTACTGTTACCAGTGTCATCTGCTTCTAGTTATTTTTAGTCGTAAGACATTTAAGCTGCATGATATTGCAAACTGATTGTTGTTGTATTACTTTATGTATTATCATGCACTTATTTAATACTGCACTTATTCATAGAAAATATAATATTGATGCATTGCAAAATAAGGCGAATATTATTTAATATTATTATATTTAAAAATAATAAGAGACAATTATATCGGATTCAAATCGCAAAATATTTTTACATTTAGATTTCAGTTTATTTATTCAAATTTTCAAGAGATTCACCAATAAACCATCAGCATTGATCCGTCAGAGCAGCTCATATTTTAAAACTGCAACACGAAGAAGATTTAAATATAATTTTTCATGCTAACTGCTGACAGCCAAATCACAGATGACAGACAATGTGTCCCAGAAAACCCCAAGTCTTATTTATTCTCAAATAAAAGACATTACAGCGACAGACACGCAGTGGGGATCTTATCTGTGGGCCGTCTGGTGACGCAGTAAAGCAGCTTGGCCTGCAGAATGAGAACGAGGAGAATTAAGATCAGTTTAATTGAGAGCCACAGACAGAGACAGACTGATTATCTGCAGCAGGTCAGATGAATGGATGCTCGGACACCGGACAGACACACAGGATATCTTTGGCATTAGATGTGAGCACTATTACTACTGACGACTGAGTGAACACACAGCACAGGATCTGTTCAGCAGTAACCGTGTGTTTGAAGGATCAGACTCGCTGTGATCTGTTTGCTGTGTGTGTCTCTGATGAACAGATGCTGTGTCAGACAGCCCAAATACTGCTTCAGGACACATCCGAGGTGTGTATGACCCTGAGAAAGACTCGATACACCTGCTGCCGAACAGATCTGACCTGTCAATGTGAGACTGAGACATGACCTCTGGTGACCTCAGCACCACATCACTGTTCTCAGACTCATATTCACATTATAATGTATTATATGATGTAAATGTGAATAGTGTAAAGAATCCCACAGACTTGTGCTGAAGAAATAACCTGAACCAGAACGACTCAAAGCTCACAGACACATGAGGGTGAAGGATTTATATTAATATTAATAAACAATTGAATAAATTAAATAAAATTACATTCAGTTAATCAGTTTTTAAACATATGCCTACTTTGTTTTTTTTTTACTATTTATTTTTATTTTTTTATTCATTTTTACATATTATATTAGTTGATCTTTAACATGTGTTACATTTTTTTCTTGTATTATTTTTGCTTATTTAAATTTAACCTTGATTTAATTTTACTTATTTATTATCTTAATATGCATGTGTAAAATACATACAATTTCCCTTCTGCTTAAAATAATGTGCTGTATTAATAAACCCACCTGCCAGATGAAATGTAAATTATTTTTATTTGCATCCAACAGTGCTTGGGACAATTTGAACTGTGTTTGCTGAATATTACACAACTAAAATACAAAGTAATTTAATAAAACCAGCTGGACAGTGAGTTTTCTTTATCTGCCTTCTATAATGCTCCATAAAACCTAAACTGCAGCCCATAAAATAATCATCAGGAGAAAATATGTATACATTATTTACATTTATGCATTTCTTGGGAATCGAACCCATGACCTTGTGGTTGTGAGCTCTGTTTGCTTTCCGTGTCCTTCTAAGAGTAACTAGATTCACACTTCTGATGTCACAGCTGTTTACCTACGTGCCTCTTTTCTGGTTTCTAATGAGCTTAAAGCATTAAGCTCCTGGCGTCTACCTGACCACACACATGGGTGTCTATTTCTCATCCTCTTGACGCAGTGTGACGTGTCTCCAGAGTCAGTCGAGGCTCTTATAAAGAGACCTGCTCAAGCGTCCATGCATTGATCACGGCAGTCAAACACTTCTGGTCTCTCTCTGAGCAGACATGGAGCCCATCGGTCAGTCGCTGAGCACGAGCGTCTCAGACGTGGGTTACCCCCGCAGGCCGGTGCGTCTGACGCCGAGAGGAGCCTCCTCTCATTTCGTCGGGAGCACCATTGTGATTCTGTCCTCGTACGCCGTTGCAACTCTGGCCATGAACTGTGGCAAAAAGATCCAGGAGGAGAGACTGAAATCTTCTGAGACCTGACGCTGAGTGCCTCATCAGACGCTGCTGTTATCTGATACAGACATGAACCTTGGAGACACTTTCTGCACTGAACAGTTCACCACGCTTTGACAACGTCTTCGTCCTCAGGATCTTGGGTCAATGCATCTGTGTAGACTTTAAAGTGATTGTGTGCATCATCTGTCGTGTGAGTCTACGAGAGGAGTACTGAGTATCAGTTCATCTCAAGACTCAGGGAAACTAAAGAAAACAGGCCTATGGGAGCAGATTTTATAGACCTTTTGAATTTAAAGATAACTGCATTTTATATTTAGCTTGTGTTTGTTTCATTCCAGTATAGTGAAGCACTGGGATACATAGACAATTTTATAAAATCAAGTGTCGTTTGTACAGAAGTTATTAAAATGTTTTAATACGTTGTGTAAAGAAGCTTGATTGACTTGCATTATTGCTCATGCACTTGACTGAACACATCTAAAATAATTTCACATGATGACGGACCTTCACATAAGAAAACGGTCTGCTGCGGACAGAAGTCAGTAATTTAATAACTGATATCGCGATTCATTTGCATGCTACAAGAGCAGACCGTTTTTTTTTTCTCTTCTTTTTAATAGTGCAGATACCTTCAAATGAAAAAGAAATGTAAAAACTAGAGTTTCTTTTCAAGTAGATCTGAGTGGTATTTACATGTGCAGAACTCACCGCCAAGGCCTGTCCACAAAAAGATAATGGTCTAACTCTATGAGAACAGAGAAGTCCACACCATAAATACAGTGGTGATGATTTTGTTCAAACTGCTGTCAGAACATGTTTAGGGAGCTCTGGGTGGTTTAAAGCACATGTTTGCAGGCTGTTCTGAGTGGTTGCTAATTTGAATCAAACAATGGTCTGATAACTTGATAAAGTATCAACACACTCTCCGAATCAAGACACGATTTCTTTATTTTAATACTATTATTTTAATTACATTTAGTGTACGAGGTTTGGTCTTTTATTCCACAGAGAGACACTTTTATTTCTGTCATTAAACCGGTTAGTTTGGAGAAATGATCATGATTGCCCTTGATTGACCAGGCTGTGCTGCACTTCCTGTGTTCACCACTAGAGGGCGAGCTGCTCTACACACATCTATGGGGCGCTGCAGAAGAGTGAGTGACTGAAGTCCTCCAGCAGAGGGCGCTCCACTGATGAGAAACACAAGCATGTGCATTCATCTGATGAAGAGAAGAAACTAAGCACAAACATCCGTGAGAGAGGGGGATGAACATCTGAGCCAGTGTCAGCTTTCATGAATTTTGTGACAAGTAAAGATTTTGTGTGTAATCAAAAAAAAAAAAAACGCTTATTTTTGGCCTATTTTAGGCCTGTTCAATTTCTGTAGTAGGCTATTTGTTATTTTGTTTTGTGCTATATATTGTTTGTAATATGTTTCACTGTTCTTATGAATTTGGTAAGATAACAATATTAAATTAAATTAAATTAAATTAAATTAAATTAAATTAAATATGCATTTAGCAGACGCTTTTATCCAAAGCGACTTACAGTGCATTCAGGCTATCAATTTTTACATTTCATAATATCATTTCATATCACAAAATTTTTGCATTATATATAATTTAGTATAATACCATGCTACAGTCGGATGGTAACAAACGTATCTGAATACTGTCTAAATGATAGCCATGTTCATGCAATTTATTAATTTAATTAAAAAAGTATATGATGATAAATACCATAGTATTACTAGCATAGCAGCAGTACTTCTAGTTTTTGTGATTGATATTGTATCATGTATCTGAGGTATTTTAGGCATGATATGGCGGTCTCAGTGAAACTAGCTCTGACTGGTGGAACGAATGCGGTGCAATTAGCAGCAATGTGAGTGACCTCTCCAAACGAACACAACAGCTCATCCATGAATAGCTTTGACACAAAGGATTATTATTCCAGCTCAGATGACCAAAGGCTAATAGCTTCTGTCTGCTGTCTTCAGACCCAGAATAAGACCCGCGGCCCCGGCTCATGAAGCCGTCTGTATCATCACGAATCGCTCTGACAGGCCTCGAATCCAGAAAACAGCTGATGACATGAGCCCAAACATGCATGCCTTGAGCCGAGGCGTCCTGCAGCTCTGTGCGTGTTTCAGGCTGAATCCTCTCAGCTCTCTAACTAGGACACAGGGTTTGCGTTTGGGGCCAGAAACATCTTAAAGCAGCGCATGGAGGTGGGATTATTCCAGAAGGAAGATTAGAGACCGAATAACCAGCAAAACAAGCCTTCAGCGTCTCACCATTAGTGTCCGTTTACTGCAAATTAGTCTTTTTAGTATCATAAATATGTCATTTTCAAATGATCAGACCAAGACTATCAGACACTTTTACATCCACATTATGCTACCATTGTTATTTTAGCAAAAGTGAGATATCATTATAGTTTTCTACATCAACAAATCATGTTTAATTCAACCTGTCGCTGTTTCTTTGTAATTGTTTGTTCAATTTACTAGCCATTTTTTAAAAGAAGTCCCATATTTTTTCAGTGTACTTAATTTTATTTTTGATTTTATAATCTTAAATAGCTCAAATGAAACCACTTTTAGTATATATATATATATATATATATATATATATATATATATATATATATATATATATATATATATATATATATATATATATTCACAAAATGCACATTGCTTCCAAATAACTTTTTTTTTTTTTTTACGGTTTTAGTTTTAATGCAATGTATATGAATTATGTTGTTTTCGTGAACTTTAAATGGTATTTTATAAAAGTAATATTCATCTCCCTTCTCTGTGCATAATTGCACATTTTCTGCTCTTGCTGTGTATTCCAACAGTTTTCTGAAGAAAAGAGACGTTGAAGCAGCTAGAATACGCTCATGTTGAGACGCTTGTAACGGGACAAGGAGCTTAGGCGTCCCAATTTACCCACCGTCCCAGATTATGCTAATTCCCCCGGGATTCACCTCCAGTAACTGTCATCAATGTCCCGGGACAGGTTTTTGTAAGAGAAAATGTCAGAAAACGCAGAGAGTGACTCAGTAGCACATAATGAGATGCATTTAGAAACCAGGTCAAATGAAATAAAGCCTCTGTCTTCTTATTATTAGAATGCATTATCAAGGATGCCTTGTGTTTATATTAGGCTGTTATTGTGTTTGTTTGATATCTGCACTCACTGAGATCAAACTGATGATCTGTGTGTGTGTGTGTGTGTGTGTGTGTGTGTGTGTGAGGGAGGGAGGGAGGGGCGTTGTCATCGAGATGTCCTTGGTCTCCAGCTCCGGGTAAAGAGTGTGTGGATCAGAGCGAGAGCATCCGACACTAACAGCAGTCGCTGCACTCCTCCAGGATCAGGTATGAAGCTGTTTTATGGTCATACAGACAGTTATTTATGCTTTGAAAGAGTCAAGTCTGGCACGAGGTGTTTGTCGTGTGTAGAAGAGTAAATCGATCCTCTTAGACCGTTGGACACAGTTAAAGACATTAATATGAGCAGCAGAGGGAGACTGAAATTAGTCCGCTTATCAAATCATGATCTTGTCTATTAGGATTCATTCAGCTTATCAGACTTAATGTGTTGAACTGAACGTCTTCAAGATTGTAAACGTGATGAAAACTCAACCGAAAGTTTCTGTAGATCATGATGTGACGTCTTTCTTGAGCAAACAAAACAAGATTTAAACTGGGCCTAAACTACAACTCATCTGAAGTGTTTATAGACTGATGGATACATTCATGTTAGGTTTTATTTTATTTTAATTATTAATGAATGATTCATTTATTATAATCGTAAAGGAAAAAACAACAGCACTCCTCTAAGAATCAAATAAGATCCTGCTAAATAAACAAATTCTTACTTTTAATATTTTCAGAATTTCAGTTTATCCAGCAGGATTTATTTTATTTTATTTTATTTTATTTTAGTTTCGAAATGTCAGTTCATCCAGCAGAATTTATCATTTTATTTTATTTTATTTTATTTTATTTTCAAAATGTCAGTTTATCCAGCAGGATTTATCATTTTATTTTATTTATTTATTTATTTATTTTTTCAAAATGTCAGTTTATCCAGCAGGATTTATCATTTTATTTTATTTATTTATTTATTTATTTTTTCAAAATGTCAGTTTATCCAGCAGGATTTATCATTTTATTTTATTTATTTATTTATTTATTTTTTCAAAATGTCAGTTTATCCAGCAGGATTTATCATTTTATTTTATTTATTTATTTATTTATTTTTTCAAAATGTCAGTTTATCCAGCAGGATTTATCATTTTATTTTATTTTATTTTATTTTATTTTATTTTATTTTAATCCTAAAGAAAGAACAAGAAGACCCGTCTGAGAATCGCACAAGATTTTGCTGCAGAAATAAATTCTTAATTTTAAGTCTATATTTTCAGAAATGTATTTTCCGTTTATCCTGCAGGAATTATGTGATTTGTGGAAGATTCACATTTGATTCCATTAGAACTGATTCCAAATCATGACGGCATTATGATGGACATCCCTCTAAAATTGCTTGAGGATTTTAGAGAGAGAAAATATATATATAAATACATCAAATAACCTCAGATGTCCATGTTTAACTCTGTTTACTTAAATTCAGTTTTATTGTTGAGTAAATCATTATGAAGCAGAATATAAATGCAAATATGAATCAAAGTTTCATGCTGTTTTATAACATCACTTCGTCTGTTGATGGATGTTCAAGTGGATTATTTCTAGAAGCTGAAAGATCAATTCTAGTGAAAAATGGGCGTGTCCAAGGTTCTGCTCGGCCTCGCCCACCTCTCGAGTCTATTGGCCGCCGCTGTGATGAGTCATGAGGGGGCGTGTCTGCGGGACGGGAGACTCAAAGCCACACCCAGCCCAGAGCCTCATCTCCAGCAGTGTTCGCTCTACAGGGAGAGTGTGTGCACACTTCACAGTCACCTCACAAACACAGTCCAGTCCAGTTCATTTGGTGTCACCTTCTGAAAGCCCAGTAGAAGCGGGCCTCCATGGATTGTAGTTTGTGAATGCTTGTGTCTGTGTCCAGACTCGTGTTGTTCAGAGAAGGATGTCCAGGATCTGTCCGGCGTGGATGACTCTCACTGGGATAAGTGTGGTGTCCTCAGCCCTCTGTAAGCATCTGCTGATCAGGATTCATTATCTGTACTGGGGTTTAAATCCTAAACTCTCTGATTTAATCACATATTATTGATTAAAATACCACTGAGAAGGACTTTAATCATAACGGCAGCTTTAATCATATCTTGTGAATAAAACAAATATTGTATTTATTATTATATTATTAAGGGTGATTTAAACAGCACTTGAAATAATTTAACAGACATAATTGTCTTTTTTCATGTTGATATATTTCATATTAAAACAGTAAGTTTGTTTGTTTACATGAATCTTTAGTTATATATTCAGGTAGTTATTTTATTTATTTAATAATTTTTTGTTATTTTTATTTGTTAATTTTATTTTTTTATATTGAGTTATTTTTATAATCATATTGTTTTTTTATGTCTATTTATTTCCAATCCATGTTTTTTTTTTCATTTTACTGTGTGTTTATTAATATATTTCTTTCTTCTTTTTTTAGTTATTTTTATGATAACATTATTTTAATTTCATGTCTTTATTTTCAAATAATTTATTTATTTATTAAAATTTTTGTTTATTAGTATATTAGTTGGTTATTTTTTTCATGTTTGTTTATTCTTTCTTTTTATTATTCATGCTAAATAATTTTTAAATCCATATTTCTTTATTTATTTGTTGGTTTTTGCTTATGTGAAGATTTGTATAAATACGTATTATTGTTCTCCTCAAGGTGTTTATATTGCATTTAAAAATACTGAGAATATTGAATATATATATATAGAGAGAAAGAGAGAGAGAGAGAGAGAGATTCACCATATGACAACATGAGCTGAACTCTTTTGTTTGACTCTCTCTCTTTCTCTCTCTCTCTCTCTCTCTCTGTAGCTGTGAGTCCTTCCTGAAGCGCATCGTCTGTTTTTACCGCTGTTCTCCTGATGCTGCTCGCTGGCCACACCCACATCATGACTCCTCCCTGAAGGCGGTGCCTCTGTGTCACAGTTTCTGCAGAGATTGGTGAGGCCACGCCCACTCATCTTGTGATGACCAGCTTTGATCAGAATGTTCTTCATCAATTATCAGTTGAGCTGTTGGTAATGTAGACGACTGTTGCAGGTACGAGGCGTGTAAAACGGACATGACATGTGCTCGGGACTGGACCACTGACCCACGCGGACAGAACTGCAGCGGCGGATGTGTGTCCTACCTACAGGTAACATGCCATACCACACATGATATAGTGGTCCTATTTCCATTTGCAGAAACTCCATCGCTCCCGGTAAGAAATCAACCAATCAGAGCTGCGGTCTGTAACTTTGTTTGTGTTCAAAATGTAGAAAAATGTATATAATAAGCGAGTACACCATGAATCCATTTTCCAAACCGTGTTTTTAGCTTGTCCTGAATCACTAGGGTGCACCTATAATAAGTGTTTATATTCGGACTATTTTAGATTGCTTCGGGGGTACCGCGGCGGAGTAACCCAGTACCTTTGTGATTCTTCATAGACATAAACAGAGAGAAGTAGTTCCGGCTACAATGTTCTTCCGCAAGACGCAAGCAGTTCTGTTTATTAACCGCTAGAGCGTCAAAAGTTACCTCCCGCAGCTTTAATTCACTACACACAGACTGATATATTTCATGTTAACTGACCACTAAGGAAAATCCCAAATTCAGTATCTCAGAAAATTCGAATATTTCTTAAGACCAATACAAAGAAAGGATTTTTAGAAATCTTGGCCAACTGAAAAGTATGAACATGTACAGCACTTAATACTTAGTTGGGGCTCCTTTTGCCTGAATTACTGCAGCAATGCGGCGTGGCACGGAGTCGATCAGTCTGTGGCACTGCTCAGGTGTTGTGAGAGCCCAGGTTGCTCTGATAGTGGCCTTCAGCTCTTCTGCATTCTTGGGTCTGGCATATCACATCTTCCTCTTCACAATACCCCATAGATTTTCAATGGGGTTAAGGTCAGGTGAGTTTGCTGGCCAATTAAGAACAAGGATACCATGGTCCTTAAACCAGGCACTGGTAGCTTTTGCACTGTGTGCAGGTGCCAAGTCCTGTTGGAAAATGAAATCTGCATCTCCATAAAGTTGGTCAGCAGCAGGAAGCATGAAGAGCTCTAAAACTTCCTGGTATACGGCTGTGTTGACCTTTGACCTCAGAAAACACAGTGGACCAACACCAGCAGATGACATGGCATGTGACCCCAAACCATCACTGACTGTGGAAACTTTACACTGGACCTCAAGCAACTTGGATCGTGTGCCTCTCCTCTCTTCTCCAGACTCTGGGACCCTGATTTCCAAAGGAAATGCTAAATTTACTTTCATCAGAGAACATAACTTTGGACCACTCAGCAGCAGTCCAGTCCTTTCTGAAGCGAGACTCTTCTGACGCTGTCTGTTGTTCAAGAGTGGCTTATCACAAGAATGCGAAGCTGAAACCATTGTCTTGCATACGTCTGTGTGTAGTGGTTTTTTGAAGCACTGACTCCAGCTGCAGTCCACTCTTTGTGAATCTCCCCCGCATTTTTGAATTGGTTTTGTTTCACAATCCTCTCCAGGGTGCGGTTATCCCTATTGCTTGTACTCTTTTTTCTACCACATCTTTTCCTTCCCTTCGCCTCTCTATTAATGAGCTTGGACACGAAGCACACAGCCAGCCTCTTTTACAATGACCTTTTGTGTCTTGCCGTCCTTGTGCAAGGTGTCAATGGTCATCTTTTGGACAACTGTTAAGTCAGCAGCCTTCCCCATGATTGTGTAGTCAACAAAATTAGACTGAGAGACCATTTAAAGACCTTTGCATGTGTTTTGAGTTAATTAGCTGATTAGAGTGTGACACCAGGTGTCTTCAGTATTGAACCTTTTCACAATACTCTAATTCTCTGAGATACTGAATTTGGGATTTTCCTTAGTTGTCAGTTATAATTTATAAACATCAAAGTTAAAAGAAATACACATTTGAAATATATCAATTTGTGTGTAATAAATGAATATAATATACAAGTTTCACTTTTTGAATGGAATTAGTGAAATAAATAAACTAATTCTAATTATATGACCAGCACCTGTATAGAGTGTGTTGCAAAGTGGTCACTAAAGGACACTGAAGTGGTTGCTAAGGTGTTCTGATTGTTGATAAGTGGTTGCTAAGGTGTTCCGATTGTTGATAAGTGGTTGCTAAGGTGTTCTGAGTAATTTTATACACATTGCTATGTGTTAGGTGCTGCCAGGTGTTTCTATGCAGTTAAGAAGGTGTTCTGAATGTTGCTAAGTAGTTGTTAAAGTCCATTAAGTTTGTTTTGGGTGTGAGTGCTAACTTGTTAAGGTGTTTTGAGCACTTTGCTGTGCATGTTACCTATGTTTTTAAATGTTTAGAGTGTGTTGATACAGTGTTTTGAGTAGTTTTTCGTGTCATTTTACTGTTTTGCAAGAGTGTTGTGGGTGGCTACTAGAATGATACCATGCAGTTGCTAAGGTGTTGTATATATTATGCAGTTGCTAAGGTGTTGTATATATTATGCAGTTGCTAAGGTGTTTTGAACAATGTGTGTTTGGGGTCTGATGAGCAGAGCTGGGTAGATTCCTTACAGACTGTAGTCGGTTACTGATTATATTATGATAATGGTAGTTAGTAGCGTAATCTAGGTTACTCATTTTAGGTAATGTAATCTGGCTACTTTTTAGGTTACTTTTAGCTCACTCTTTATCAAACATACCATTATAAAAAATATATATATATTTAAAAAATTATATCAGTATTTTAAAATGTGTTGTAGCCATTTAAGAAAGTGCATTTGTATTTTATATTATTTATGTTTAAATATTATTGGTTTGTGTCTTGTTTAGTTCAGTTTGCTAATTAAGAACATTTTACACGTCATAAGGGGTGGTATATCGAACGAAGAAGGGAAGTGGGTCAGACATAATTTTTTGACCACTTCATATGTTTTGTTTGTAGAATTATTTATTTATTTTTTTTGGAAAAATTTTTTATCTTAATTTTAATGCATTTTTTGTTGGTCAGTTACTTAAATAAATATAATTTAAACATGTAAACACTAAAAATAGAAGTATATTTGATCTGTTTACCTTTATTATTTATTTACTGCTATTGTGTTTGTATATGTGATCATGTAATCCACAGACATTAACTGTAATTTGATTATGAGCATTTAAAATGCAACATACAGTACTCTGATTACAGGTATTTTTACAAGTGATTTTTGGAAACTGATTACATATTCCACAGTAGATGTAATGAGTTAGTACCCAGGACTAGATGAGCTCTAGTGTTAGCGATGTAAACATCACTGAGGAGAGGAGCGCTCATGCAGGATAGAGTGTGTGATGAGACGCTGTGTCTCCAGGCCTGGACACAGCTGGAACCACACACACACACACACACACACACACACACACGTGGAGTGCAGGTGTCAGTTCATGTCACTCTCTCTCACCACTGACATGCAGAACATGTGAAAAGAGAGAGAGTGTGAATCAGACAGCTTCAGCACTGAGATGAGCTGCAATAATGCTGTTTGAACATTGAAAAACATTGCAGCAGTGTTTAATGTAATATCAATGATTGTAAAATTTTAAACTAATTACTTATAAATCAATGTATAAAAACTTAAAAAGTAAGACATTGAAACAATGTCACAATTACAATGTTGGAAACGGAACGAAATGTGGCCTGCCAGCTGGACTGTTTTAATCTGTCAATCATGTTTTAAAATAATACCAAGACAAAGCAAGAAGAATTTGGATGGTAGTGTGATCCCAACATGATTTTTAACCTTACTCTGACTTTCCTGCCATTCACTTGAAATGATGAATGAGAAGGTTATGATTTTGATGAAAGATCGTGAAGTCAAACATTTAGTATAAAAATGTAAGGTCACTGTCTCTGTGGAAACAGCGAGATCTCATAATCAACACAATCATCACATGAGCACAAGCGTGAGTGACAGAAACACACACACACACACACACACACACACTTCACATGTTCTGAGGGCTGAAAATCACAGCTAATAATGAGAGAAAGTGTGTGTGTGTGTGTGTGTGTGTGTGTGTGTGCTGTGCTTCTTCATTCAGGAATCATTAATATGCGTGAACTGCTGATGTGTGAATATAATGACTGACAATATTAGCAGAGGATCCGAGATGTTTTATCTTCATTAAACAATATTTCAGACGCTTCACGGACACAAGATTCCTCGTAACGGCGTCTGTGCACTTCATATTACTTTTGTGATTTCTTATTTACTCCTGCTCCATGACTGAACACTGATTCTTGTTAATGATGAGAATATTTACTGTAACTAGATTCATAGTGTCTTTTTATGTTATCACTGTCTGCATTGCCACTATAGCAGCATTAGCATAAACCGCCATCTTCTTCTGTCAGGTTGGATCTAGGGTTTGAGAAGTATTGTGTTCTCACTTGCATCTGTGTTTGTTGTTCAGATGTACCAACACGGCCGAGACCTGTGCGAGAGTCTTTGGGGAGACGCTTTCATGACGGTGGAAGACGACCCCGGGGAGGAAGACGGTGTTGAAGGCCATAGCTGCGGCTGTCTGACCCTCAGCCGGTCTGATCGAGAGGTGATCGCCGCTCTGAGGGTCCAGGAAGGAGACGCTGAAGAACTGGACACCACCAAGAGTGGGCTGCCTCAGTACAGAGCCCCCTGCCCCCCAGCAGCGCCCCAGACACCGGCCCGGAGGAACAACGCCGTGCTGCACAAGCGCTCCGTGCTCACCGGAGACATGGAGGGCAGCGGGAGCGGCTTCTAGGAGACATGAGTACTTTATCAGTTCAGTTTACAGTAAACTAATGCAGTGAGTTTTCTACAGTATTAACACAGTCAACAAAACACACAACAAAACAGCTACTTCTGTAACATCAAATTCTGCTTATTTTAACCTGTTTAGGGTAACATCAACAGCTGGATTTAGGTCTGAAGAACACTTTACAATAAGATTCTTAACATTAGTTAACTACACTAATAAACATGAACAAACGATAAACAGTATTTCTACAGCATTCGTTCATGTAATGTTCATTTATACATTGGTTTCGAAAGCAGAAGTAGCTGTTAACATTATTGCACTGTGAAATGACATAACTATTAACATTAACAAAGACGAATAAATGCTGTAATAAAAATAGTGTGTGTTAGTGCATGCTAAAGAAGTGTGGTAGGCTAACATGTACTGCACTGGATCAAATGAAAAAGGTGAAGGAACGAAGAAATGGTTAGTAACAAGTGCAAAGAAATTAAGCAACAAGATAAATTAAACGTGAACTTTTATCATGTTATTTTTAATAGGAATCCAAGATCAAGAAAGTCTAGTGAAGGCGAACGATTGCTCCATACAAATTTAGCACCTAGTTCACTTTGTTCCTGCGCTTTTTTTGTTGCCAAGTCTGTGGTTTTCCAGCTATTTTTTCCCCCATTGTTCGGTCAGTTTAGTCCTGATTGGAGTTATAAGTAGTAATCGGGCTGGTTTTGTTACGCAGACCTGGCAACCCTGGCAAGACCAATAGACAGATTCTCGCTTTGAAGATGATGACTCTGCATTCACACACTGGTTCACCAGTAATGGATAATATTTGTTTTTTAGTGTAACAATATTTGCCTCGTGTTCAACTATCTTAATGTATTGAATAAAACCAACCAGGATTATTGTAAAGTGTTACCTAATTGCGTCACATTTCTTCAGTAAAATGGGTTTCAACCATTTATTCAGTGTAATTGCTCACTACATGAAAGCACATCATAACATTATTATGTTATGACTCGCTTTAAACTGAAATGTTGCTGTTGTCAATTGTTTCTATAACTGTGATATTTCGTGATAATCTGCTCTACTATCTCATAATCTGTAATGTCACAATTATCTATTACACCGTCAGTGATGTCAGAACAGTGTTATTTTTTGGCGTAATGACTTTGTTAGTGAAAACCTAGGCCTATACAGTATTTTATCTGATATAGGCTACATAACAGTAATGCTGTAAAGAAGAAATGAGAGGATACTGTAAAATAAGGTGGACTATAAAAAGAGTGTAGGCCTATAGGCTACTATTTTTGGCGGGTTATGTTTGTATGATTAATGATGTAAATGCGTCACTGTGAGGATCTGATGTTCTGCTATACTGTGGCTGCAGTACGTAAACAAATGTGTTTTTATTCTGATCGTACATGTCTCCAATTCATGAATCAATAAAATAGTAATTTGTTTGTTCTTTTAATGGTTTGTTCTTTTTAAAGCAGTGCAATGAAGCTCTTATCATTTGGTGTTTATATACAGCCAAACTTACAATAAATGATTGAACTTAAGGGTCCCTATAGGTGTGAGGTGTGTAAATGTGTAAGTATATTTTTCCTGCGCAAGCTTTATTTAGGCTACATATCTGATGACGTAACAAATGCAATGCGTCTTTATTCCTCGCGGTGGCGCTGTTTGACACACAATGACGACGTGATGTTTCACTCATCATTACTGCAGGCACTTAACAAAAGAATATCATCAGCAAGAACTGGTTTGAATGGATTTAATGCAGAGCAATAATATACAATGAAATATAAATGTCACTGTCATTTGATTTTATTCTTCTGTAATATTTCTTATAATATCAAGAGTGTTTTGCTCTTGCAGCAGTTAGAGATTCACTGTGCTGGATAAAGGCAACGTTAATGGTCTCTAAAGACACGAATATGTAATAATGATTGGAGAAACATTCTTGAATTTAAGGGCTAGTTTATTTATACATTTACATTGATTCATTTAGCAGACACTTTTATCCAAAGTGACTTACAAATGAGGATGTGAGCAATGATATATAAGTGCTATAACAAGTCTCAGTTAGCTTAACACAGACATAGCAAGGGCTTTTAAATAATATAATAAATAAAATGAAACAGATAGAATAGAAAAAGAATAGAGCAAGCTAGTGTTAGAGGTCTTTACCAGAGGGCTTGGTATTTTTGTCATTATTTGTTAGTGAACTTCTATAAGCCTACTCCCATTCAAACAGATGGTAGTGTAATTCAACAGAGAAAAGTGCTTCCTGTCAGATTCAGCTTCCAGCATCATAATAATCAGGTGTGAGGCTTTGTTAACTTAACATTGCCCTACAGTGACATTATTAGCCTCCTCTCTAAAAAAGGCCATGTTTGATAGTTTCATGGCTCTTGTACCGTTAGATGGCGCTATGAATCAATATTAAAGTGAATCACACTTTTGTTTTGTTTTAGTTCTTTTGTGTTTTATGCTGAAGTCATGATGAGTTAAACCAGGTTTGACCTTTAACATCTTTTGATCCACTTATATAAGCACAACATCAACTATGGCCCACGTGAGATATAAATAAGATGAAACTGTTGATGTTTTATTGTTATTTTAGTTCTATTATTTAAATATTATTTCAGTCAGTTGGTGACTGTTTCACAGGGCTTTTTGTTAAGTTACTGAATCGATCTCTAATCATTATGGCTGAATATCTGAATATCAACACAGCAGTGACTGAGCCGTCCTAATAAAGCTCTAACATCATCTTTCTTGAAACACTGATTGTCTATGGACCACACTGAACAGTTGTATGATTTATCTAATATTAATTTTCATGAAATGCTTGTACCTGACCCCTGCTTTGACCCACAGGTTAGTCAAACACCCTGATCTGAGGCGTCGAAAAGAGTCAGAGCAGATACTGGAGAGAGCGATGCGTGTCGGTGGGCGTTTGACGGAAAGTGTCACAATTTGAGCCTCAGCGTTCATCTTTCGGTTTTGGAAGGGACACGAAGGAATATTCATGAGATCATGAGTGTGTGAGTGGGAGAGAGAGAGATGAAATGTGCAAAAACTGTGTGTGATGGAGAAGATGAGCCAACGTTTTGTTGTCACCAGTCACTGATGTTTCTCCCATGTGTGTGTGTGTGTGTGTGTGTGTGTGTGTGTGCTGGTTAAGGGGTTAAAAAGCCTCTCTTGTCCACTACATGTAGAGCAGAGGACGTATGAGGAGTAAATGTTCCACCAGGCTCTGAAACTCATCTCAAAGGCAGGATAAAAATAACACACACAGGTTATGTTGTGAAACTTCTCTGAATGAGCTTTGACTCATTCATGAGCGCTGCTCTTTGCAGGCCGCTGAGCCTTTGTGCTGTCAATTTAACTGAAAAGGGGAAACGAGAGAGAAGCGTAAAACCAGAATAACTAAACTCACCTTCACTGTGAAAAACATAACAAAAGAGAAACAGTTTCAGGTTAACTCACTCACAAAAATATAGAGTTAAAAATAAACAGCCATGAGAAAGTCTTGAGAAGGTCTTTAGAAACGCGTACACTGGTGAAGTCGAAACACCGAACTGAAGAAGTTTAATCTTTCTTTCATTTAAAGAATCACATTAACTCCATTGACGACAAAAACTGCTCCTATTATTCTTATTTTTTTTTAAGGTAGGAGCATGAGTTATGTAAATTAACCATGGTTTTATAAGGGAATTATATGATAACCACAAAATAACCATAGTTTTTCTAGACTATACATAGTTTAACCATGGTATTTGTTGTAAAACTGTGGTTATAAAATTGGTAATAAATATGGCAATAAAAAACAATAATAATAATAGTCTAATAATTAGAAAAAATATATGGTTACTAGACCTACACTTTTACTATAATAAACCTATGGTTAATTTTCGTAAGGGTTGTAAATTGAAGAGCTGTTCAGGTCTCTTCTAGTAATGTAAAACAGTCCATTATTGCAGTAATATCACATTATTTTACTATCGTAAACATACTGGTTTGTAGCTAGTGCACATACTATTTACTGCCCATTGATATTCTTATAGTTGTTTACTTCCTGTAGGGGCCAAGTCTCGCACATTTGGACGAATATAACTTGTTCCGCTCGCAGTAAAGGATAAACAGGGTTATTTGCTGAAGCTCATGTGAACGTCAGCAAACATTAGTACGGAATAAGTCCATTTAAATGAGAGAGGAGGTGTTTCCATTAGAAACACTCATGAAACTAAGAGTGTCACATGTTGATGTGTCAGATGAAACGATTAACGGTGAGATGCACCTTTAAAATCTCCAAAACAAGCCGAGCGCGTGTGCGCGTGCGCGCGCCTGCTTCCAGCCCTTTGAAGTGGCTGCTCTGATTTCCACCTCGAGAGCGAGCAGAAAAACACGCAGGTGGGTGACATCACTGACGTCTGTGACAGGTGGACCCGAGTGGGCCTTTCTCACCGTGTAAAAAACCCCGTTCCCATTTTCCAGCGAGCTGCACAAAAACAAACGTCCCACACGTTTCAGAGCCTGCTTCGGGTTTTGGCGTAATCAAGACCCGTTGATATGCCTGTTTTATTTATTTATTTTTATGATCACTGTTTTATTTTTAGTGTTGTTTTATAAATGGATTGGATATTGAGGTAATTTATTCAGAATGTTCGGCATATTTTCATGCTGACGCTCTTCATTACAGCGCCAGGCGCGTTCTCATGCGCGTCCACCACCTACGCGCGCCCCTGCTGTGCGCGCCTCCGGTCCAGTCATTCCAGAGGAATTTTTGGACTTTTTTTTTTTATTTTTGGACTTCCCAAAATATTATTTTATCTCCCGAAGACACCATAAGCTCCAAAACACACATGAATTGGGAGCAGATTGTTCTGCTAATTCAATTTCAATTCAATTGTATTTGTGTAGCTCGTTTTACCATACAACTCGTTGCAGAGCAACTTTACAGAAAAAGTATATAATGTTTAGAAGTAGCTTATCAGTGGTTATTCACTTTATGAGCATATGGCAGAAGTGTATGGAAAATAATTTATACGGCAAATGATTAAGTTTTCCATTATAATTAGACTAAAATACAAGTAACATTCAGCTGAAAGAAAAATAATTGAATGAATGAATGAATGAAGGAAGGAAGGAAGGAATTTTAACCAGCATATAATAATTTGCCAATGAGTTTCTGTCTTTTATGTTTAAATTGGTCTATGTAACATATTTAGTTTTTTCAACAGTCATATTACCTTCATATTTAGCTCACAGATGCATTGAAATTCAGACTTACTGAATCTGATCTCTTCACATATCATTAAATTATTAAACCTTATATCTGATGTAGAAGGTGTAGTTCCAACCTCTTTTTGACCTCTTCTATCTCTGCATAAAGTTAATTAATGTTTTTGTGTATGTATGTGTGTGTGTGTATGTATATATATATATATATATATATATATATATATATATATATATATATATATGTTTATTTATAATAAACAAATAAGCTATAATAATGTGAGAAATTTTGAAGGTGTCTGATAAAATTTTGGTTTGACTGTATGTATGTCGAACCAAAATTTATTCAGACACCTTCAAAATTTCTCACATTATCATAGTTTATTTGTTATAGTTTTAGAAAATAGTAATAAAATATGACAAGAGCTCATATAGTTAAACTGTGTCATATATTTATCTTGATAATCTCAGATAACTTTGATAAAAAGTTATGAAATGAATAACATTGAATAACTGCCAGCTGTTAAATTTAAGTATACAATTCGATGATGATCAGTTCAAAGTGTCTGAATATATTTTGTTCCCATATATATATATATATATATATATATATATATATATATATGTATATATACACACACACACACACACACACACACACACACACACACACACACACACACACACATATATACAGGGCCGTGCACAGACCTTTTGAGGGGCATGTGCTGAAACTGAAAAAGGGCACCCCCCTCCCTTTTTTTATATCAAGATTATTTAGTAAGCCTGCATAACAGGAAGAAATGGTCACATCTTCATGACAAATTCATTAACACCAAATAATAGTCTCAAAAGCTTTAGATTTATTCACGATTAATAACAACCATAATAATAATATTAGATAATTAGATAATATAGATAAACAGGGTTTTAAGGGCTTCTTTAAACCTAATTACAACAGCTCTTGTGTACTCCCTCTTTTTTAAATTGCATTTATAGCGAAAAAAAATACTTGACTCATACATAAACATGTTAAACAAATAATACAAATTAGCTTATAACACCAAACAGAAACCAAAATCTTTTTTTTATTGAACTTTATGCACTTTTTTATGAACTTTGCAAAGAAAAAAAAAAAAAAAAAAAAAAAAATTATATATATATATATTCTCTTTTTTAGCTATTCTGTTTGGTTTTATAAGCTAATTTGTATTATTTGGTTTACATGATTATGAATGACATTGAGAAGAGGGGAAGGTGAGCAATGAGTCAAGTATTTTTGACAAACTTTTTTGAAATATAATTTAATTATGTCCAACTCAACTCCAGATTATAAGAAACTATAGCCACACCGTTACTATAACATATCCAACATCCGCCTACCATGTTTTACTACATTTTATACATGTGAGGACAAACGGAGAGTATACCAAAACATGATTAGCTTAAATGTTAATAAATTAAGTGTATCAGCAATCATAAATCAAAGAAGAAATTTCTTAGAAATATATTTTATAAATGTTATCTAGGTGACGAGGATCACTCGTCGCTTTGTGTAAGTTCCAGCACGAAACAGCGCGGGGGCGCACCTGTTATGATTTTCCGATGGTAAAAACAAATTATATGTTGTTGTATTACTTATCAATATATAGTTTTTGACCAGCGAATGTGTGCAAATGTGAATTTTTTTCTGTCCGTCATTAAAACGGCGACGGCGCCTGCCACTGCGGGCATCACATTACATTTTCATCTACAGGTTACAAACTAGTTTTTGTAGCTATATAGAAGGAGCGCTCAGTTTTTCCTGTGGTAAAATGCATTTGGCCAAAATCGCATTTTATAAAAGATGAAATGCTACTGTATGCACAGGCTATTTAAGTGTTGGCTATGTATTGGCTATGACTAGATGGCAAAAGCTAGCCCTCTCTCTCAGGCGACGTCCCACATGTCTCAGTCAGTGAGTCAGTCAGACATCAAATAAATAAAATATGAGCCTTTATAGACATAGTGTTTAGTAGTACTTATCTAAACAACAAGATATTTATTTACCCTTCGCAAAACTTTGTTCAGCTCAGCTGTTGTCTACTGTGCAGCTGCTGCTGTGGAACTTCAGTTGATTCAATGAATATAGAGGGGGCGGAGTTATCAGCTTACTGACAGCTTGAGGATCGAATAAGATTTACACAAGCTCGTTTTAAGAACTTTCATTTGCTAAATATTTGTAAAACAGACAGACAGACGTAAAGGGTGACCAATAGCATTGATAAAAAAAATTTTTAAAACACCACCAAAAAAAGGGCACTTCGGAGTGTAAGGGCAAAAAGGGCATGTGCTCTGCACAGGTTGAGCCCTACCTGTGCACGTGCCTGCATATATATATATATATATATATATATATATATATATATATATATATATATATATATACTGTTAGTCCTGTATGAAGAATTTTGGAGTATAATATGTCAAGATTTATCTTTATTTTGCTATCCCCGCTTACATAAATGTGCCCTGCACCCACTAGTAAAAAATATCTGAAATGATGTATGGTTTCTGAATAATTTTGGTTTGACTGTGTGTGGTATATATGTATGTGTGTGTGACCCTGGACCACAAAACCAGTCATAAGTAGCACGTATAGGCCTATATTTGCAGAAATAACCATCACTGCATTTATGGGTGCAAAAATGGCAAAAATCTTTAGGATATTAAGATAATGTTCCATGAAGATACTTCTTTATTTCCTACCATAAATATAATTGTCTGAATCATTTTTAGTTTGACTATTTATATATCGGCTACAATATATATATATATATATATATATATATATATATATATATATATATATATATATATATATATATATATATATTAAATCAAATGTTTCTGGATATATCGTGAAAGATAAGTTTCGATCATTATCAGCAGCATCATCGTAACCGTTCAACCCACTAAGCTCTCTGGAAACACACACACACACACACACACATCATCCCACATCCTCACAAGTGGTCTTGACTCTTGTCCAACCTCGGAAAGCCCCTCGTGCTCTCCAGCCCCGCTGATCCTGGAGCAGTGAATCTACTCCACCGGGGCCTGTGGGCGGGGAGTGACGTACGAGGCACAAAACCGACCATATATGGATGTGCTGCTGACGTCAGCAGGAGAGGCCTAGAATCCCTCGTGTGCACGCGCAAACGCAGGAAGCGCTAATCAATACACAACCCCCAGAAAAAAACCGGCTGATTATCCTACAAGCCGTGTACATTAACATCATCATAATTATTCATTAAAACCTCTGTTTTCATAACGTTTTGTGGGTGAACCACACGTGGACTTCGAGGAACAGTGAGAGTTACATAAGTGTCTGAAACTGAGATAAGAACAACACGAATGAACGAGCCACACACTCGGAAGTTATATTTGAAAATCTTTACTTAGACATAGCACACATTAAAAAACAAAAGACATTGTAAACATGTGACATCGTTAACATAGTGTCAGGATCAACCTGACTAGAACAATAACTTATGAGTTCAGGAAAATGCACGACAATATCAGATGCGCTCACATGATCAAACAGCTACACAGATAGATGATCATGATCAGAAAACACCGACACGTTATTGATACTGCGGCGGCGACTGGCCTTCACTTCTCTCTCGGCACCCGTCGGGGTCTCCGGGGCTCAGCGTCCGTTCTCTGCTCCGTGCGCGGGCTCGCTCGTTTAACGCGGAACCCAGAACGTGTCCAAAACGCCTCATTCGAGGGCTTTTGAGTTCCGTTCAGTCGTAGAACATAAACGATTTCCAGTGTTATAATATTTCTGATGAGTTCAGAGTCCGGCCGCGTTTAAAACGCTTCCATCTTACTGGTGAGCATCAGCTGACAGCCGCTGTTCATGTGTCTCAGGACCTTCTGTTTGAGCTGGGCCACCTGGTCCCGCAGGGCGGAGGCGGTGTTGGACAGCCCGGCGTTGTCGGACTTCAGCACCTTCACCTTCTCCTCCAGACGCGCGATGCGCTCCAGCTTGCGCCGGCGGCATTTGGTGGCCGCCAGTCGGTTCCGGAGTTTCTTGCGCTCCGCCTTGATGCGTTCCTGGTTCTCCATGTCGATGGGAGACATGGGTGGCGAGCCGTCGCTGCTGTGCATGTCGGGAACGGTCTGGGGCTCCTCTTTCAGAGGCACGAAGCGCTGCTGGAGGACGCCGGAGTGCTGGAACGCGTGCGCGTTTTCCGGGTGTTGGTTGTGCTGTACGTGCGGCGGCAGGTAGCTGATGGTGGCGGACGGGTGGCTGGGCGCTGGGCAGTACGCGTTCAGCGTCGTGTAAATGGGAGGCTCAGACTGCAGGGAGGAGCCAAACACGGACGCGGTCGTCGAGCACGTCGTCACGCCGCCGGCTCCAATCGACACGTTGGGCGGAGGCATCTGGTTCATCTTGTGGAGATCATCCAGAGCCTTGACGAAGCCCTCCGCGAAGCCCTCCTGCTCGTCGGTGATCCCCCGCCCGTAGAGGCACTGTCCCGGGGTGGGCGTCGTCAGCACCCCGTTGCTGTTCTGGATGATGAGCCTCTCCAGCTCCGGAGAGGCCAGTTTGAGCGAGCCCATGTCGGCGCTGCTCATCTGATACAGGTCCGATTTGAGGCTCCGGTAGGGCTCGCTCAGGTTCAGGTTCATGCTCTGTTTCTGGAGTTTATAGTCGTGCAGTGCCGCGTCGTTGTGACCGTAACCCAGCAGAAACGAGTCGTCGTGATAAAACGGCTGCTCCATTTTTGTACTCATAGAGTTCTTCTGGAACAGAATATTATAAAATATCGGCTTCTCACCTAGTGTGGCTGACAGTTCAAAGTCCGCTCTATTTCAAGTGTAAGCGCGTTCAGGAGGACGGTGACAGCGTCCCGTCCCGGTGCACTCCGTGTGGATGCTCCTCTTGAATGAACCGGAGTCCCAAAGATGTAAAGAATAACGCGGCAGCAGTAAGGAAACGCTCTCGAGCCGCGAATCGTTCTAAGAGCCCGTCTGTGAAAAGGGAACGCTGTTTTGGGAACGATGCTGGTTTGATTTGCTCTGTTGCGCTTGTGTTCGTGTGGATCGGGATACCGATTCGTTTTTATAAGCGCTCTTAGCAGTGACAGCTGGCCACGCCCCCACGGTGATACGTCACTCGCGTCACGACGTCATTGTCGGGAACTGCTGGGACGGTAAACAAGCCCGAGGGCGAAGCGAACATCATTATAGAAACGGTTTAGGGACATATTCTAATAAATATCTAGTCTGATATCATTTCTGCTCAAATGTTAGTGCCTCTAACATTGGATTTATCAGGTAGGCTTATAGCTGGACTTCTGTTGGTGTGTGTGTGTGTTTTTTAAGTTCTTTAATGTTGTTTTAGGGATTAATGTGATTTTGATGCGCGGACGAGTTATAGCATAAACACAAGATGTAGCTAACAGATGAAATTACATTAAATGAATATAATTTTTTTTTCCATCGCTAAAAAAATAGTTTTCTATAAAAGCACATTTTGGCATATCTTTTAAGCTACTGTATTTTTTATGATGTTTTCTCTTGTCGCATAGGCTAACTGTCTAGAAAACGTCAGCTTACGTAACAGCATTGGAGATCAAAATCTAGCGGTTAATTCTCATCTTGCTGAATGTGCAAGAGACAGACTGCAAGCGTTCACTGCTCGCCGGACCCTCAGACACCCGCTTCCTGTAGGAAGTGTACAGTTCAAATATGGGCATCGTGACGTGGAGTTCCTCTCGGAGGGAGCGAGAGTTGCCCCGCCCACTTTATCTGGACTACCGAGTCTCGAGAAACACCTGCTAAATAAACAGTACAGAAATCCACAATGACAAAATAACACATACTGAATCCCAGATAGAATTAAACATACAGTATATATATATATTATAGTATAGTATAATAATAGTTAATAATCAGTTTAAACGCCAGTCTCTAAACCAGGTAAATAGGTTATTCATCGTTAACACTCAAAATTCAGGTTCTTCAGTCAAATTAGAGTATTTGTTTCACAAACCACCGTGGCTCTTGAGCTTCACAGATATAGAATAGTGATGCTACAATGATAATGTAATGATGTTCCATAATTACACATTTAACGTGAGCCATTAATGATTGTTAAATATGTAAATAATGTAAGGTAAGGCAGTAATTTTAGCAGCATGTTGTTTGTACTCTAGTCACTTTGAGGGAATATCATGTTTTCACAGACAGAAATGGAGTCCGAGTCAGTCGCTTTAAGGCCTTTTGAGTTTGTGTGAAAGTCATATTAAACTGCGAGGGCAGTACATTGACATGAATCAGAGTGACATTTGATCGTCTTGGTCTTCTCCGGTAGTTCAGAGACATTCGGCTGTTCATTTGCACGCACCTGTGTTCAGCTGGAGAGCTGATGAAACCTGTCCCGTCGGTCCTGAGATCATGAGATCATGCTTTATCAAAGCTCTTGGGATCCAGAGACAGAGAGAGACTCTGGAGACAACCGCTGACCTTCAAATGATCACACACACAATTCTCCATGTATTTAATTATTATTTTAATAAGTTACTACTTTTGGCATTGCATTGTATAGTGTATTTAAATACATAAATGCATTTATACAATGTATTTATATGTTTATAAAAATGAATGTTTTGATAGTATTTATGAATGTTAATAAGGATCACACGCAGGATTATCAGCAGGGAATTAACTTATTATCTTGTAATAAATGATTAAATATAACATTAACATTATTGACTGCTAAATGCATAACATTAGATTTTATAAAGAGTATTTATGTTAAACATTTAGAATATATATTAATCTAAATATATATTTATTATTAAGTTAATAAATATGATTAATGAAATCTATTATCTATTCTGTTTTTGTTACATTTTATTATAAAAAAAATATTATTAATACCTATGATTATTAATATGAATAAAACATTTATTAATAACAATTATAATATTTACAAACATTTTAAACAATTTATTTAAATTAATTAATTAAATGAACGTTTATCATGAATAATGATATTATTCATTAATATTTGGAACCATTTAAAAATCATTTATTAATATTTATTAATATTAATATAAATAAACATGGTTATTATTAAATTTTATTTATGAATGTTTCTGTTAAATATGAAATAAAAACATTTCGTAAAATGTAAATATTACACATATTTATTAGATATAAAACAACATTTTAAAATTATTAATACATTTTATAAAATATTTGCTCAACAATTTATTTATTGTTTTACATTTTCTATAAATGTCTGTTGTAATATGCAGTGTTTTCGCACAGTGTGGTGCAGATCTGTAATCAAAGTCAGCTGCGTTCAGTGTTGCTGTGTTTAATTTACGTGTGCTTCTGGAGAAGTGGGTGACTTTCTCAGGCTGTTGTGACATTGACATGAATTGTGGCACTCTTGCAGGGGCGATGGGATGTTTACGGTAAAACTGATGGAGCGGGCCATGTGTACGTGTGTGTGTGTGTGTGTGTGTGTGCGTGGCACTGTGCCATGAGGACGTTGGCACAGCAGTGGCAGAATCATCATGAAAAATCCCACACAGATGGATGAACCTGTGTGTGTGTGTGTGTGTTTGTGTGTGTGTGTTATGAGGCCAAGGTCAGTGAGCTGTTGTTGTTTACCTGGTTCGCGGGTGGCTGGTACATGCAGTTCTCTGGCTGAATGTTTGTTTTATTCAGATGAAGGGCAGCAGGTCTCCAAACGCCTGCTTTGGTCCTAATTTCCATCATTTTTATACAAAATCATATGTTCCTTTATACTTTAGAAATGTGTTTTATCACTGTTGACTATAGTCAGTAACAACACTATCAATCGTATGTGTGTGTTTATGTGACTGTGTGTGTGTGTTTAGGTTGACATGGGTACGAGCCAGTAATAATAATGTAAGCTGATCCTCCGTGTGAGAGAGATCTGCCTGAGGCCTGATCACGTTTACGGTAAGAGAGTGAGACAAAGAGAGACTGTATTACATGTGTGTGTGTGTGTGTGTGTGTGTTTGTGAGCCCATGCAAAATGATGTTCAAAACTCTCATCACTAAATACACTTTCCTAAATATCCAAATATGTATGCAGCACTACTTTTAATTTGCTAAATGTAACTATTAAAATTCACAAAGCCTGTCAGATAACCCCAAAATCCAACGGGGGTCAGTACATTTAATGCTTTAATGAAAGGAATCTCTTCTTTTATAAAAAGGTTGCGGTTCATTTGAATTAAAAACACAGTAAAAACAGTGAAATATTATTAAAATGTAAAACAACTGTTATTTTGTATAATGAAATGTGGAATCCATGATGCAGTTAGAATTTTAGGATTCTTTGATGCATAGAAAGTTCTAAAGAACAGCATTTATTTGAAACAAAACATTCTACAATTTTGTAACATTATGTCACTTCTGATCAATGTGTCCTTGCAGAATAAAAGTATACATTTCTTTAAAAAAAATATATATATATAAATAAGTAAATATCATATTCCTGGAGGAGCCAGTGACTTGCTCTTTAACAGGCGCTGGATTGTGTCTGTGTTCATCAGGAGAACAGGCGTCTGGTTGGTCACGTGACTCACGTTCACCTCTGGTGTCAGGGCCAATCAGGGGTCAGCGAGCGCAGACAATGGCAGGTCTCCCCTCAGACTCGACCGTGTCTCCGCGTCAGCAGAAAAACACAAGATGTTTGCTGGAGAGGCGCTGAAGAGCCAGCAGTCAGCAGAAAAACAAGGGCCGGCGGCCAACCAGACAGATGGAGGCTTACAGAGGTCCACAGAGCCAACGCTTCACTCAAACTCACACACAGAAGAGCGTTTGTAAGATTGTAAGGACAGAAATACACTGACCTGTCGTGACCACACAAAGACAGCAATTAACAGCCTCTTAATGATGAGTAATGTCCATCTCACCAGCTATTTCTGTGCAGAATAGTCCACTTTTATCCTCACCAAGCTGTTTTAAATCAATAAAATGTATTTATAATCAACCTTTTCTCTTATCTGTTGGGTGTCTCTGTTCGAGGAGCTTACAAACCTTATGTAATTGGAGATTTGAAGCATATTTGTAAGACACAGGATGGTAGAATGGAAAAAAAACACACAAGGGTTTTCAAAAAATACCTATCTGAGGGTCGGCCCTCTTAAAAATACGACTAAAAACATGCTGTGCATTGAAATACCAATGTTAACCCTGTGAGAGAGGACAAAGTCAATAGTTGTGGAGCTCCACGGCTGTCAAGGCTATTTGATTCACGTAAACATCAGATGAAGTGATTTTTTTCTCTTTAATCCAGATGATACCAATATATATGTATTTTTCGATGAGATACAATGTTAGCAATAATAATATCACCTGCTTGACAGAAGGGTTGCCAGGTTTTCACACAAAAAAACACGCCCAATTGCTACTCAAAACTAACACAAGCTAACCGTGTTTCAAGGGGGTCCCCCGGTAAAAATCACCTTCCAGGGGCTAAAATACACGTTATTGCGGTCGCTTCCACCCGCAGACATGAAAAACAGCCTGTGGCAGCAGTGATGAAGTAGCCCAAATCCAAGAGGAAACCGCAGACTCTACAACACTGTGAGGGATAGTAATGTCTACACGAGCGCTGTCTCGGCGCGAGCGCAACAGCTTGAAGTTGTCTAATTTGGCACAGATTTGGCACTAGTAAGGGTTTCCTCTGTGTATACAAATCCTCACAAGTACAATTTTTGTTGCATTATCTGTGTCCACTTCAGAAACTGATTTTGAGAAATGTTATGTGTATTGTCCCTAACATGCAACTGTTAGATGAAATATACACCCCTGGAAGAATAATTCATCGAGTTCATTCCAGTCTGAGCAAGCATCCAGAAGATTTATGGACACTAAAGAGCTTCAGTCTGAAGTTTAATGTCGTAAACTGTAGAAAACCACCAGTGAATTGAACGAGACGAACAGGCCACGTGACGTATGAATAACAGGGTGTAGTTATCTGAGGATTGCATTATTATAGTGCTAAAGGCAAGAGCTTCTTATCATGAAACATGTTGTGTGATACTGAATATGTGTAGCTCAACACATCTGTGTAACCCACTTCTTTGTCAGGTCAGGGAATCCCAGTGTGTCAGCGGGAATGAGGGGTCGCGACCTTAATACGGAGGCTGACGTCAAGGCTCATCTAGAGGGTGAGATAATGAGTGATGTTGAAGAACTGATAACGAGAGACAGAGATATAAATATGACGAAGAAGCTCGTCAAAAGCAGATGGTAAACATACACATCCCGCTGCTGAACTGCATCATGCACGTGTCTTTATCAGTCTGCTGTCATGGAAGAATCTTCACTCCTTTTAGATACACTTTTTATTTCCTAGCTCTTTGGAAATCATCTATGATCTGGTGCTGATCTGAAGAACCAAGGACATTATTCTTTTCCAAACATCCATATCTTGATATGAGGAGGGTTCTCCCGAACCTAAAGAACAATAGACGTAGCGTTATTTTAGGGTTGCATGTGATGCTTTTTCCATACTGTGCTTACAAGGCCAATGAAAGAAGGCATTTCATAACATGTTTAGACACAGATCTGCTCTCCGTGAAGCAGTGTACATGAGCAACTCCTCTGCCCAGAGCAACATGCACACAATAATGTCCTGCTTTCGTCTGTCTGTTCCTGTTCGGATAGTTTGTGGAGTCAGTAAAATTTTTAGGGATGCTATAAATCATTCACTAGTTGTTTAAGTCGTAAAAAAAAAAAAAAATGAAACACTGTGATATTTTTTGCTTTGATGAAAAGTAGCTAAAACCTGGTTGAAAAGTCACTAGATGATGTCATGAGCTAATTAGCATATTCGCGACAGCATCATGCCGAATCACCCCTTTGCATTCATAATCCTTTTATACAGCCTATTCTTACGGCTAAAGTCCCAATCAAACTATATATTTTTTATATTTCTGTAGTCAGACAACTTTATCCTAAGAGGCTGTTCACACAGAACACGTCTTTGCATCTAAAAACACTCAGAAATGGTTTTTAAAAATCGCCAAGTATGTTTAAATATCACCGAAAAAGCTCTTTATTGTAAAACATTAACAAAAGTCGCAGCAACAATGAGAAAGTCTCTTAATTTGGTGGCTAAAATTCACTTAAGTTGTTTGAGTGACAACTTCTTAATTAACCAATGGAGTGATTTTGGGGGCGGGGCTATCCAGTGGAAGTCAGGCATGAGCTGGAGGAGTGTTTGGGAAAACCTGTCTGAAAACAATTATTATCTTTCATATTTTTCTGTGTGATTGCTACTGATAAAGTCGTCAGATATTTACAGGAATATTCCATGTCATGTGGGTTTTTGGGTCATTATTAGTGCCAATAGCATCCATGGATACACACTTTAAGGATCGTTTTTAATTTTCTATGATTTGAGACATTTGAGATTTGAGTTTGTCAGTATTTAACTGTTGTGTTTCTGTATGGAAAAGTTTGTGTTGAGTTCAATCTAAGTTTAATGAGGTTTAAGAAGGCTTAAAATCTTAAATCCAGCATGATTATGAGCAGATAATCTTGGGTAATGTTTAATAATTATGCAGTAAGTGGATCACTTGTTACACAAGGATCGTTAGTTCTACCTGTAATATCAGTCTGTAGATGTGCACTACTTACTGGAAGAGTTGATTTATATAGAAAACACACTTTAAAACACTTTAAATATCGTGTAGTAGCCATGTAATAAATAACAAACATTCATGAATGTTCTGTTAAACATATTGTGTTTTCCACAGAAAATTACATTTATATTGGTTTGGAATAACATCAGGTGATTAAATGATTGACAATTTCGTTTTGAATTGTCTCTTTAAGATACCTGTGTCAAAACCGCCCACTCAGCTTTTCATGGGTGACCCATAATCCCAGTTGAGTTCCCAGTGGTTCTTTTGTCTCAGAATGACCAGGAGCGTTTCGAGGAAAGTGATTCGCTCCTCTCTGAGCGAAGCCGTCTGAACGTGTGCCAGCTCTTTGAGACGGCAGGAGAACAGAAATAGTCGATCGATGCATCGCACATGACCCGCACTCAGACTTTCAAGATTTGTTTTTGGTGGTGAGGAGGTCATCAGGTGTTGAAAACTTAACAGATAATCACACAGACACACAACTCTTTTTTCCCTTCATCTCTGTCCAACATAATGTCATTGGTTTTCATAAGTATTCAAGCATAAAGTGTAGTTCAAGCACACAAAGATGCTTTTATGCTTCTGATGCATTCAATAAATTAATAATTAATACATCCTTTTATATATTTCAGAGTGTATCCAGACAGAAAAATGTATGTGCACACATGAACACATACGGGTGAGATCCCACCGCTCTGATTATGATTCCAGTGAACTCAAACGGCTTATTTCAGTTGTTTTGATCTAATCTGACACATACACGCTCGCACACAGAGTTCTGTGAGTTTGTACAGTCATTCATGTAAGGTGCTTTCAATAATGATTGAATCTCTTTTCAAAACCAACCAAGTGATCAGACTTTTTCAACTGGACCCTTGTGTGTATAGCAACCATCCAGAACACCCCAGCAACTGTAGAGCAGCTTAAACGTTCTAAAGAGGAGGAAAAGTGGTTTTATTTAATGAACGTACTTTTATTTTTGACCAAATTACCATTCATAAATGGTAAAGTTGGGACACTGTACAAATTGTGAGTAAAAAAGGAATGGAATAATTTACAAATCTCATAAACTTATATTTTATTCACAATAGAATATAGATAACATATCAGATGATGAAAATGAAAAATTTTGCAATGTCATGCCAAATATTGGCTCATTTTGGATTTCATGAGAGCTAGACATTCCAAATAAGCTGGGACAGGTACCAAATTCTTTTTGGAAAAATGGGACGCCATGTCATCCGGACTAAAGAGGGCAAGGATAACCCAAGTTGTTATCAGCGCTCAGTTCAGAAGATTGCATCTCTGATGGTATGGGGTTGAATGAGTGTGTGTGGCATGGGCAGCTTACACATCTGGAAAGACACCATCAATGCTGAAAGGTAGATCCAAGTTCTAGAACAACATCTGCTCCCATCCAGACGTCGTCTCTTTCAGGGAAGACCTTGCATTTTCCAACATGACAATGCCAGACCACATACTGCATCAATTACAAAATCATGGCTGCGTAGAAGAAGGATCCAGGTACTGAAATGACCAGCCTGCAGTCCAGATCTTTCACCCATAGAAAACATTTGGCACATCATAAAGAGGAAGATGCTACCAAGAAGACCTAAGACAGTTGAGCAACTAGAAGCCTGTATTAGACAAGAATGGGACAACATTCCTATTCCTAAACTTGAGCAACTTGTCTCCTCAGTCCCCAGATGTTTATAGACTACTATAAAAGAAGAGGGGATGCCACACAGTGGTAAACATGGCCTTGTCCCAACTTTTTTGAGATGTGTTGATGCCATGAAATTTAAAATCAACTTATTTCTCCCTTAAAATTATCCATTTTCTCAGTTTAAACATTTGATATGTCATCTATGTTGAATTCTGAATACAATTTTGAAACTTCCACATCATTGCATTCTATTTTTATTCACAATTTGTACAGTGTCCCAACTTTTTTGGAATTTGGTTTGTATTATGTTAATGTATATTCAAAATAACCTGCATTTTGGCACTGAGTTTTGTTCATACACTCTTTTGCATCAAACATGCATATTTGTTCATTTCATAGACAATTTTCCTCAAAACAGTGTCCAAATGAGCATGTGTTCTTGCGAAGTGCGTCCACGTCAGTTTGCATTCAGCCATTGACTCTCTCTGCGGGCAGTCGTCCAGTTCCCAAGCGCTGACTCTGAATCCACCATCCAACCGCACCCTTAATCTAGAGACCTACAAAGACGGCCGCCCACTGATGCCTGCTGGGCCGTAATGGACACCCACAATGCACCAGTCTCTCTGGAATGCTTTTGTAATTGAAGAATAAGGTCAGTTTTCTGGTTAAATAAAAGAACTGGTTGGGCTGTAGAAAATCCCAAAGCATTTTTCACAATTATACTTGATAGCATGTCAGAATATAGATGACACTACAAAAACGCACCACAGAATGAGCCAGTCCTGAACATCTAAACAAGGACTGTTTAAACAATTTTGCAAGCAGTGGTGGACAATAACAAAGCATTGTTACTTTGTTACTGTAAGTCATTTTTTTTCACATATATGCACTTTATCAGAGTATTTTATTATTATTAATTTTAAACTTGCACTTTACTACTATACTATCTAAAGAAAAACATCATATTTTGTACTATGTTCCGTAAAACATGTCGTTCCTCATTATTTTGAACTGGAGAATTCAGGTTTAAGCTGATCCTTTGCTGATTTATGCTGGTCCTTTTCTAGTTCATGCTGGTCATAAACCAGCAAATGACCATCTTAAACCAGCAAAGGAACAGCATAAATAAGCAAAGGATCATCTTAAACCAGAAAAGGACCAGCATAAACCAGCAAATGACTATCTTAAACCAGCAAAGGACAAGCATAAACCAGCAAAGGATCATCTTAAACCAGCAAAGGAACAGCATAAACCAGCAAATGATCATCTTAAACCAGCAAAGGAACAGCATAAATAAGCAAAGGATCATCTTAAACCAGAAAAGGACCAGCATAAATAAGCAAAGGATCATCTTAAACCAGAAAAGGACCAGCATAAATAAGCAAAGGACTATCTTAAACCAGCAAAGGACAAGCATAAACCAGCAAAGGATCATCTTAAACCAGCAAAGGACCAGCATAAACCAGCAAATGATCATCCTAAACCAGCAAAGGAACAGCATAAATAAGCAAAGGATCATCTTAAACCAGAAAAGGACCAGCATAAACCAGCAAATGACTATCTTAAACCAGCAAAGGACAAGCATAAAGAAGCAAATGACCATCTTAAACCAGCAAAGGAACAGCATAAATAAGCAAAGGATCATCTTAAACCAGCAAAGGAACAGCATAAATAAGCAAAGGATCATCTTAAACCAGAAAAGGACCAGCATAAACCAGCAAATGACCATCTTAAACCAGCAAAGGACAAGCATAAACCAGCAAAGGATCATCTTAAACCAGCAAAGGAACAGCATAAAGAAGCAAATGACCATCTTAAACCAGCAAAGGAACAGCATAAATAAGCAAATGATCATCTTAAACCAGCAAAGGAACAGCATAAATAAGCAAAGGATCATCTTAAACCAGCAAAGGACAAGCATAAACCAGCAAATGATCATCTTAAACCAGCAAAGGAACAGCATAAATAAGCAAAGGATCATCTTAAACCAGAAAAGGACCAGCATAAACCAGCAAATGACCATCTTAAACCAGAAAAGGACCAGCATAAACCAGCAAAGGAACAGCATAAACCAGCAAAGGACCAGCATAAACCAGCAAAGTACCAGTATAAACCAGTATCCCAACATCAAAACATACCTAACTAACATATGCAGTTTTTTTCAGCAGCGGAGTCAGATTCGTGAAGGAGATTCTTTTCAATGGACCTGTTACATCAGTTCACAAAAGTGCACTGAGATCTTGTCCACACTAATATGTTTTCATCTAAAAGGCATCTTTTGCATTGCTGTTTGCAGTAAAACCTTTTAGATCAGACATACAATCGTAAGTGAGTGTGACATGAACACATCAGTGAATCGTGAGATATTTTCCTAAATAAAATCATCCTGTCTGAAGAACTGTATGAAATCATATCATCTCAGTGGGGTTTTTGCAGCTGTTCTCAAGTCAACAAATCACTGATTCAGATGATCTAGCCTACGTTTTCCAAAAGTATTGAAACCATCAGACCTATGATCAACTTAAGCTTACAATGTTTTGGTCAGAGTGAGTCTCCAGTTAACAATTCATTGGGTTCACGAGTCTTACTCAAAATGAGTGGGAGATTCTCGGAGCTTAAGTAGATACGCATGTGACTGATGATGCAAAAGGTTATTTACTAATGACGAATCTTAGGATTGATTATAGTAAAGGGAAATCATATTTAGGTCACGACTGCCAGTTGTTTGTGAACTAAATCTGCGGTAAAAGGATAAGCTGTTCAAGCCCACTGTATAAAGTGCTTGAATGCAAATATGTCCACATTTGTGGATCATGCTCTCAACAGTGTAAAAACTAAAAATAACATTAAAATAGCGCAAAAAAAGGCCCATTGCTGAAGCAGTTTCAAATGAGTTTTACAGTAGTATGTTTATACTGCCGTCTGTTTTTACAGTACATTGTTCATCAACACACCTTTTGTTTTTCCTCATGTGTTTGTATTCGGTATGCATGTTTGCACTTGATTTTTGCAAGTATCAGTAACTTAAATAGATTTTTTAATATTATGTTTTGATGTATGACAAGCCCACCTCCTCCAAGATATTTTGACCTGTAGGATAATATAAAATATAGTATATGAAATTATTAAATATACAAAAAATAAGTTAAAATTACAAAATAAACGTGTAATACTTAAGTACATAAAAAAATCTTACTGGAGTAAAATTGCAAAGGAGTAGTTAATACTTTTACTGGAGTAATATTTTATTAAGATATCATTCTGTACTTTCACTCAAGTACATGATTTTGTGTACTTCATCCACCACTAGGTAATTTTAGAAGCTGTTCTGCAGATGACTAATATGAGAAGTGAAGATTCATTTCAGTCTGAGATCGACGCTCCCTCTCTGATCTTGGATGAAGGTGTGACTGTTGGTTAGTATCAGCTTCGAGGAGCTGCGGGAAAGTGAACGTTTTGATGCAACGCCCTGAGAAACAGCGCGACCGGAGCTCAGGTCTGAACAGAACAAACGGTTAAATTCTGCCATCACCACCCATCTCCTCTGTTTGCTTAAGTGTGTTACTGGGTTATCTGGCCAAAGACTAGTCATCTTTATCAAACAGGCCGAGTCACCTCCCTTCAACTCTACTGAAGACTTACTGGTGATTTTGGGAAAGTACATTGTGTAAAAGCACCACAAACAAATGTCCCTGTTTTAGTCGAAAAGGTTTGACAGTCTGATATCATAGAGAATCGCTGGAAGTTTTGGATTTTTGATAAGAAGGGTCATATTTTTAAGAATGATGATGGTGCGTGAATTCAGATGAGTGTAGTAAAACACACTGTATCCCATAATGCAAAGTGCTCATCATCCTTTTAGCTCAGATTGACTGAATTTTTACCCAAGATTGGACCGAAAATGCTAAATAACTGGAACTGCAACTGGATTTTGAATGATATAAAATGAGGTCGGTGTGACATTCAGAATTGATTTCCTTATTTGAATTGAGATAGCAAACAGGATGAAGAATTACAATTTGATTTCAGCGTTTGAGGTGTTACTTATATAAATAAAAAAATGTCAACTCTTTATCAAATGCCTAGCGACCCCTCGAATGTCCAAAAAACTGCATTGCAACTTGCTAAAACCACTTCAACAGCTTAGCAATTACTTAGCAGCATTTTAAAACACTAAACAATTGTGAATCAGAACACTGGATTTCCCAGAATGCATTGCAGCGGTGTTAAGTATTTTTTGAGTTAGCTGTGCTAAAGTCATATCTGAAAGATTGTATTTCTGAGCTGAATGTCCATGAACCTTTATATAAATATACAATAAAAGTAGCTTGCATGCACAAAATAGTAGACTTTTGTACATGCAAGTTTACAGCACCTTCATGAATTTAATAAGCAAATTTTAAAAAGCAAAAAGCCACCTGATGCACATTCTTTATTCATCATTTTGCAGACGTGGAGTTAAAAAATTGTTGTAGACAAAGTACATTGCCATCTTGCTCCAGTAAAAATGGTTTGAACACACTAGTAAATCCTACTTCCTGCCATTCATCTAAACTTACATACTACTGTTTGAAATGTTGTTAAACACGAAATATTCACTATGTAGTGTGCACTTTGCAGTAGACTAGTATTTCCCTCTGTACACAGTTTTTACAAGCTCGTCTCATTAAAGAGCAGCAGGACTGTAGGAACTATAAAGAGCGACTAACTAAACATAACACAACTGTAATGAGTTTTAACAAGCACTGGTAATTAGTCAGCCCTCTGTCTGTTCACCTCGTTCGCTTTTCCCCTACATCTGTCTGTTCCTCTGATCTTCTGAATGTTAAATTCATCTTCAGACATTTGTTCATGTTCTTAGGGATGTAGGAGGTTTAGGCCTGATGACTTGAACATTTTAAAGAAATCGTCCACCCAAAAGTGAAAATTTACTCACTGTCATTTCATCCAAGATGTAGATGAGTTTGTTTCTTTTAACCAACACTTGTTTATCAATGGATTCTCTGCAGTGAATGGGTGCCGTCAGAATGAGAGTCCAAACAGCTGATAAAAACATCACAATAATCCACAACACTCCAGTCCATCGGTTAATGACTTGTGAAGACAAAAGATGAACGTTTCTAAGAAACAAATCCATCATTAAAGTCCATAAATATTGCTTTCTCCGGTGAAAACATCGTCTTATCTGAATCAGGAGAGAAATCTGCACAGATCAAGCAACGAAAACAGATCAAAACACACATGTGGGTTTATTTTGATGCGAGAGACAACAGTCGATGGACTTTTTACTGGAGGAAGCCTTATTATGGATTGGTATTTTGGCCAGAACTGAAATAAACAATGTCCTGATGATTTTTTTTTTCACTATACAAGACATTAACTGATTAAATAGAGTGATGTGGATTACTTGTGGATTATTGTGATGTTTTTATCAGCTGTTTGGACTCTCATTCTGACGGCACCCATTCACTGCAGAGGATCCGTTGAGTAGCAAGAGATGAAATACTGCATTTCTCCAAATCTGATGAAGAAACAAACTCATCTACATATTGGATGACCCGAGGGTGAGTTTAAATGATGCATGCCTTATTAATCACAAAAAAGGCGACTGAAATATCAACAGGTGAACAAGATGTGGTGTGATGTTTACTGGTGATTAACATTCATCTTGACACCTGTCCCTCACGAATCCTTGGAAATTAACACTTTGAGTAGACATGAGTCAGACTGGATCTCGCTGGATCCCCTCAGTCAGTGTTAAGCTCTCAGGGGATGTGCTGATAGTACAGACGCGGCTTCCTGACGTACAGGACTTTCGGCAGGATGTTGTGGTCGCGGTGGGTACGCAGCCTATGGTCTGTCTCCGGAAGACGTTTGTACTCTTCAGTGAATCTCAAAGGCGTGTGTATGTGATACTTCATGGTTAAACTGATAGACTGAAGATGTGCTGCTCTTGACGTCCTGTCAAAATTCAGGTCTCCGTCAAAGCGGTTTGCATGCAGACGTGTCATCGAAGCGCGAGTGCTCACGATTGACATATGAGCTCACCGAGACTTAGTCAGAAAACTTTCATGCTTTAAGAGATGAAAACACCATCTTGGCTTTGCACGTTAACCTATAGATGTGCTTTGATCTCACCACAAGACTGAGGGACAAACCCGATTGGCCTCCGTGATGGAACACAAAATCACCCAGAGCACACGACCTTGAGAAACCGCCAAATATGGCCTGCCTGCTTGACCTTTGCCTCCACAGGAAGCTGATGGCGAGGGCAGGAGAGTTTCTGCTGGAGCTTCAGACCGGGCAGCTCTGATGTTTCATTTATGTTGGCAGATCTTTAGTTTCAGTGATGCAACCACAAAATAGTGCCGTTTTTGTAGTGTAACTGATTTAACAGACTTTCCATGCAAACACTCAGGTTTCAACATTAACTTTTTACACACTAAAGGCAGTTGAATTGAAACTTGGTTTTGCACTTTTATTCATATGACAATGGAATTATGCTGTTCTTTTTTGTATCTTATTGTGATCAACAACATATATATATATACACATGAATAACTAATAAAAACACAAAAAAGCAAAAATTACTGAAAAAACCCTGTCAAAATTCTAATGAAAATATAAAAATAAAAACAAATAAAAAGTAGTTAATAAATACTATATAAATAATACTAAAATTAGCATCTTGGCGATGCTACATTTCACAGAAACTAAATTAAATTCCTCACAACTGTTTTTGGTGGTTTAATATAAGACATATTTATGTGTCACCACTGGTGTTGTTATTGTTACCTAAAATAAAATTTATTTAAAAGTGTTGTTTGAAATTAACTGAAATTAAGTTTAAAAAAAATGATTGAAAAATGATACAAAATATAATATGACAAAAGGACAACATCATATATAATATTAAACTGAAAAGTGAAAGGAAGCTAATTCACAATAAAATAAAAACTATATAAATAACAGTAAAATAACTCAAAAATAATCAGTTCTATTGAACAAAATGTCCCTTAAAAACATGATTTAAAGCTAAAAAGAAATGTAGGTCGAGTTATGTTTATCTGTATAGTGCTATTTACAATACATGTGTAGTTCTATATCAGTAATTTTCCAGCCAGTCATCATGACAAATGTATTTTTACTAGCTGGTATGTAATTTTTTGAGTTGAATCTTTGACTTACTGTAACTCACATTAGGAGAGACTAGGTGATCATCATTAATGGGTGTAAGCCGAGTGTGTAAACATTTCCATCCTGCTGTTTTATTTACTTAACAGTGTTTAATCACATTTGGTACTTGTTGAGTGTTCATTTTAGACTCCGTTTGCATGTTTATTTAATTTCATTAAAATTCATTTCTATCTTTCTAACACACTTTTTTTTTTTTTTTTTTTTGCATCCTGTGAGCCAGAAACACAACATGCTTGTGTTTGATGTCCATCTGAAGCAGGCGGAGGAAACACCAGTGTGCCCGCGGCGCTCCACTCCTCCGTGTGCGTGTGTAACATCACTTACTCAAGCTGTGTGTGTGTGTTCCTGTTTTAATGGTCCACCTGGACCCAGTGGGTTGGTACAAGCCGCCTGCTCACTCGCTCCCTCAGTCCACCTGCAGTTAATGTTGGGCACGATACACGCTCACACACTCGTGTCATTTGATGTGGTTTCTCAAGAATCAGCTTACATATTTTGTTTGCTTTGAAGCCTGAACTCCCAACCACGCACACACTCCACTTTCTCCCACTCCCACTTCATCGCTCTTTTATCCTCCGCTTTGTTTGAAGGTTGTTGGAATGTGATCTGATAGCATTTATATCACTTGTTCACATCTCACAGGAATGAGATTTTGATCTACTGCTGAGAAAATCTGAACGTTGTGGCCACACCCCTCCATTACTATTGACACTTGAAGCCAGTGGCCACGCCCCCACAGTTTTGATTGACACCTGAGACCACCCAGTTGAAAAAAACAACACATGCTGGTTAGGTATGTTTTGAAGCTGGGATGATGGTTTGAGCTGGTTTATGCTGGTCGTTTGCTGGTTTAAGGTCCGACCAGCTTAAGACCAGCACATGACCAGCTAAGGACCAGCTCAAACCAGCGTCCCAAAACATACCTAACCAGCATATGCTGTGTTTTTTTTTTCAACATGACCATACTCTTGTGTTATGATTGACACCTGAAACCAATTGCCATGAGCTACCATTTTGATTGACACCTAAGGCTAGCAGCCACACTTTTCTGTTAGGTTCTACAAATGATGCATCAGGACTTGCATTTACTGACCTAATAAACCCTTTTGGAGTCAAGCAAAATGTCACCGGGCCCACTGTAATCTCAACTGCTCTGTGTACCCAAAAATACACATGAACTAGACGAAATGACTGGCAACACGGGCACTATTTTCTCTAATACAATAGAAGCTGTTGCCCCATAAAATTGAAAAAGGTTAGAGAAAAATGTTCTGTGCCATGGTATAACAGTAATACTCATTCTCTCAAGAAAGAAACTCATAGTCTTGAACGCAAATGGAGAAAAGCTAATGGAAAAACAGTATGTCCGGCTATAGACAGTCTCTAAAAACTGCCAGGGCCAAGCATATCCACAAACTCATTGAAAATAACCAAACCAATCCAAGGTTTTTATTTAGCACAGTGGCTAAGTTAACAAATAACCAGACGCCACCTGATTCAAATATTCCATCAACATTTAAGAGTAAGGACTTTATGAATTTCTTCACTGATAAAATAGCTAACAATACAATAACAAATGTAGATTCTACAGCGTCTCACACTTTAGCTTCATCCATCGCACTCAAATATAAACTGCAGTGCAGGGGCAGGATCTAAGATGGTTTAGATCCTACCTCTCCAATTGCTATCACTTTATTTAAACAGGGAGTCATCTCAGTTATCACCAATCAAGTATGGCATGCCACAAGGATCTGTCCTAGGTCCTCTGCTATTTTCAATATACATGTTTTCCCTTGGTAATATTATTAGAAAATACGGGATTAGTTTCCACTGTTATGCTGATGATGCTCAACTATATATCTCATCGGGACCAGATTAAATTTCTAAATTATCTAAACTAACAGAGTGTGTTAAAAATTTTAAAGATTGGATGACCAATAATTTTATTAAACTCCTATTAAATTCGGATAAGACAGATATATTATACTTATTGGACCAAAACAAAAACAGTACACAGAATCTCATAGATTACAATTTGCAACTAGATGGATGCACTGTTACTTCCTCTACATTCCAAAATCTGGGTGTTATATTATACAGCAACTTGTCTTTTGAAAAGCATATTTCCCATGTAACTCAATTCAATTCAATTCAATTCAAGTTTATTTGTATAGCGCTTTTTACAAAACAAATCGTTACAAAGCAACTTTACAGAAAATTATGTTTCTACAATATTTAGTAGTAGCTAGTAGTTTGTGCACATTTGACAGGTTTTTAGAAAAACTAAAAAATAATAATAATACAAGACGTAGTCAGCTAGACAATGAACTATCAATATTATTATTTAAGTTATTATATGATTAAGTCACACATTTAGGAATAATTGTTAGTTCTGTTTGTTCATTCAGGGTTAGCATCATCTGAGGTCTTCTGAGGGTCAGCATCATCTCTTCTCAGGTGTTCTGGATCCAGACTGGAGCTTGTGTAAATCCTAGTTACCACGGGATGTGAATCCCGTGGCAAAACATAGAAACAAAATACAGACATCATTAGCATAGCTGCTGATCCAACAAAGTAAAATTAGTTTAACCCAAGCTAATGAATAAAAATGCACCTTTGATCAGATGCAACTACACTCACAATTAAAAAGATACATTATTCGAATGCTTGGCGAAAGAGATGTGTTTTTAATCTAGATTTAAACAAAGAGAGTGTGTCTGAACCCCGAACATTATCGGGAAGGCTATTCCAGAGTTTGGGAGCCAAATGTGAGAAGGCTCTACCTCCTTTAGTGGACTTTGCTATCCTAGGAACTACCAAAAGTCCAGCGTTTTGTGACCTTAGGGTGCGTGATGGGTTGTAACGTGGTAGAAGGCTAGTTAGGTACGCTGGAGCTAAACCATTTAGGGCCTTATAGGTAAGTAATGATAATTTGTAACTGATGCGGAACTTAATAGGTAGCCAGTGCAGAGACTGTAAAATTGGGGTAATATGATCATATTTTCTTGACCTCGTAAGGACTCTCGCTGCTGCATTTTGGACGACCTGTAGCTTGTTTATTGAAGAAGCAGGACAACCACCTAGAAGTGCATTACAATAGTCCAGTCTAGAGGTCATGAATGCATGAACTAGCTTTTCTGCATCAGAAACAGATAACATGTTTCGTAGCTTGGCAATGTTTCTAAGATGGAAGAATGCAATTTTTGTAACATTGGAAATATGATTTTCAAAAGACAAATTGCTGTCTAATATAACACCCAGATTTCTGACTGTAGAGGAAGTTACAGTACATCCGTCTAGTTGCAGATTGTAATCTACAAGATTCTGTGTAGTGTTTTTTGGTCCAATAATTAATATCTCCGTCTTATCCGAATTTAATTGGAGAAAATTCTTTGTCATCCAATCTTTTACATTTTTAACACAATCTGTTAGCTTAGATAATTGGGAAGTTTCATCTGGTCTCGTTGATATATATAGCTGAGTATCATCAGCATAACAGTGGAAGCTAATTCCGTATTTTCTAATAATATTACCAAGGGGCAACATGTATATTGAAAATAGAAGGGGACCTAGGACGGATCCTTGTGGCACTCCATATTTTACTGATGATAAATGAGATGACTCCCCATTTAAGTAAACAAAATGGTAGCGATCGGACAGGTAGGATCTAAACCATCTTAGAGCCTGCCCTTGAATACCTGTATAGTTTTGTAATCGATCTATGAGTATGTCATGATCTATGGTGTCGAACGCAGCACTAAGATCAAGTAAGACTAGAAATGAGATGCAGCCTTGGTCTGACGCAAGGAGCAGGTCATTTGTAATTTTAACAAGTGCAGTTTCTGTGCTATGGTGGGGCCTAAAACCTGACTGAAATTCTTCATACAGATCATTTTTATGCAGGAAGGTGCTCAATTGAGCAGACACAACTTTTTCTAAAATTTTAGACATAAATGAACAACCACATAGAAGCAGAACTAAAACATTATTCCATCTTAAAAACATTGTCAACCTATGAAATATGTTACTTGTTTCTGATGCAGAAAAGCTAGTTCATGCATTCATGACCTCTAGACTGGACTATTGTAATGCACTTCTATGTGGTTGTTCTGCTTCTTCAATAACCAAGCTACAGGTAGACCAAAATGCAGCAGCTAAATATGATCATATTACCCCAATTCTACAGTCTCTGCATTGGCTACCTATTAAGTTCTGTATCAGTTACAAAATATTATTACTCACTTATAAGGCCTTTAATGGTTTAGCTCCTGCATACCTAACTAAGTCTTCTACCACGCTACAATCCTTCATGCTCCCTAAGGTCACAAAACACTGGACTCTTGGTATTTCTGATAGCAAAGTCCACTAAAGTTAAGGTAGAACTTTTTCACATTTGGTTCCCAAACTCTGGAATAGCCTTCCTGATAATGTTCTGGGTTCAGACGCTCTCTCTCTGTTTAAATCTAGATTAAACACATCTTTTTCACCAAGCATTCAAAAAAGGCATCTCATAATCTTGTACTGCACTTATATCTGATCAAATGCACATTATTATTCTATAGCTTGTGTTAAACTAATTAATTTTACTTGGTCAGAACAGCATCTACACTAATTAAGTCTCTATTTGTTTCTTTGTTTTTGTTTAATGTAGGATTTACACAAGCTCCAGTCTGGATCCAGAACACCTGAGAAGAGATGATGCTGACCCCTCAGAGGACCTTAGATGATGCTAACCCTGAAACAACATACAGAACTGACAAATATTGCCATAATTTTGATTGCATCATAATAATTGCTATAATAGTGTTTGCCGTCTGTTTGATTACGTCTTTAATTGATTTGTTCTGTACATTTCTGCCATATGTACATAAAGGATGAGTCACCACTGATAAATACTACTTAATATTGTAGAAACTGAATTTTCTGTAAAGTTGATTTGCAATGATTTTTATCGTAAAATGTGCTATACAAATACAATTTAATTTAGTTCAATTGAATCTCCTTTGCGATTTTTCTTTCCTATGGCTCGCTCTCTCTTCATCAGTGTGTCTACTTTAGCAGCCCAGTCTCCTGGAAAGACAGACCAGACGGACAAACAGGAAGCAGCTGTTGCCAGGGAAACAGGCTGCGGAGCGTGGGAGAGATTGTGAGGTAAGAAAGGAGAACAAATTAAGGAAAAAAATAGATTGAGGGAATGAAGCCGAGCTGGAGAGATCTAATTAAATTCTGACAGCGAGGGAAAAAGGCCATGTGTGTGTGTACCTGCGTCTGTAGCTGGGAATAGATTGAATGACGCAAGGTGTGACAACATAATCCAAACCCTGGCAACTAGACCTAGACCTAGATCTATCTATCTTTCTATCTATCTCTTCTGTCTGTCTATCTGTCTGTCTATACATCTGTCTGTCCATCTGCAATTTTTACCTGTCTATCTATCTTTCTAGGCTTATTCATGACATTTGCTGAAATAATGAGGTATGCATAGTGGACTGGAGCAAACAGAACATTTCTGACAGACAACATGGAATTAGGTGGAAAAAGTGGAATTAGGAACTACACTCCTCCACAAACACACACACGACTACACAGGCGTTCACAATATAACACACCTAAAACGGACACGTACACACACAGTTTTTGAGAAACAGGAGTCACACAGTTCAAATTGTACGTCAATGAAGCTCCATGTTGCTCAATCCTCCTCCCAAACCACAGGAAATTACATCATAGCTTCTCTGGGCCTCCCAATTGGCCAATTATCATCAGAGGAAACATCTTAAAGATTCTTATGGAGGAGAAGATGGAAAAATAAAGTCACATACTGACACACTTAAGTTTCCACACAGGAGGCAGTTAAGGGAAGTAGATGTCTGATTGTGTGTTTTCTTATGTTGGCCAGAGGATTTGACAGCACCATCTTTCCATCTCTGATGGACGGAACGGATGTAAATTAATATATTTTGATCCAGTTATAGTTCAAGTAGGTCTTACTAGTCAAGTCTTTTTTTAATTTAAGGTTATCTGGCATTTAAAAAACAGAGTTCAAAGACTTCCACAATTTAATACCAACTGGACGAATACCAACAACACTTAAATATCATAAACAGACAAGACTTTGATTAGCATGAAACACAAACACACTATCACATAAACCGCTGATGAAATACCCTGTTCAAGTGTTTGCTGATGGTAATGTCATTCATGTTTCGAAAGATGATTCTTGATTCTTCAGAAATCATTCCAATATGCTGATTTGCCTATTTATTGAATACAGTAGATCAGAATAGTTTTATTGTATTCTAGTATGGATATCTTCATGTGTATTTGGAACTTCTGAATAGCGAATTGCACAGAACTAGTGATAGACGACAAGATCCTGGAACAAAATTTGTATTTGTATAGGAAAGTCTAATGTGTGTGTCTGTTCAATACCGCGGGGGATTTCCTTTGCTTCTTACTCACCACCATGGTAAAAATTTTAAACACACACATTGTCCTACGGGACCACCGTGAAAGCAGGTCAGACCTATCAGATGGAGAGACCACAGAGAATCTCTTTGTGTCAAACACAAACACAGTTAACCAAGAGCATACCACAGAATTCTAGTGTTTACATGAAGTGTGATGACATTATAGAGTTAACCTTATGTTTTCCAATATTAAAGTATTTTTTTGCACATAAAAAACGGGAAGTAAAGCTGTCCGTTGTGACGGAGGAGGAATTATGGGATTGTTATGTTTATTTTAATGCTTTATTTAACCAGCCTTTGATCGTGTGTCGGGGAAGCTGGTAATAGATCAGGAATGTGAGTGAAGATGAGATTAGGACTCTTCCTTTCATTATAGACAGACACGGGAGAGTTTAAGTGTTTATAATTTTCGCACGCTGTGAACTGAATTCCTTTCCTCTTGCGCGCGCCTGGACCTCCTTCCCGCGTAAACGCTCCCGTCAATCAAAGCGGAGATAAATGGCGCTCTGGTTTCTGCGCCGTTTTGATGTCGTTCTGTTTCAAGCGGACCGTGTGAGTGTGTGCGGGCGTTTCGGCATGTGTCTCCATCTGTCAAACTCGGTGTTTATCCGAGGCTTCTGTCTCTTTGTGAGTCGACCGCAGCACGTGTGATTCAGATCCGTGAGTCATGTAAGAGCATCGCTGCTGCGGTCACTTCAGCAATCTGTCCTCCGGAGAAAGAAGAGCCACAGGCAGGGTGCTTGGGGGTCTGAGGTGGGCGAAGGGGGTGATTGCTAACTGAACTTTCTCTTATTTCAGATTTAAGAATGGTCAGCTTTGAGTCAGACTAAAAAATAAAATAAAAATTAATAAATAATCAGCGAGGCGTGCTGCACTCCAAGTGAGCGACATAACAAAAGCGATTCACGAAGCTGTTTACAGTGCAAGTCACATTACATTTATGAGGTAAAATTAGTAGGCTATATAAAAATATTTTATTTCTAACCATATAAATAGATCTTAAATTAATGTATATGTTGTAATTAGCAGTTTCTAAGGTAGCCTATAGGAAAATATTATGCTATATATGCACTGTTGATGGCGAGTAGTTAAACTGAATACAGTTTGTCGAGTCACTTTCTACATGGTACAGTTATATAACATTATTCCACTTATGAAACTATGTTTAACATGATAGCTGACATGGAACATTTTCAGAGCTTTGGCTAAGATTCTGGCAATGCTCTCCTCAAGTTACTAACATATAATCTTATTGTAATGTTAATGGGATTTTTCCTTTTTGTCAAGGAAAACCTAGCATTTGGAAAACGCTCTCCAAAGTGGATACATTTGAAAATACCATTTTCATGTTGTAGTGTGGACTGTGAAAATGGAGGCTTTTGGAAACGATGACACACGTTTAGTAATGTGACACATATTGTACCTATAGATAACTATATGTCTTTTGGAAAACGCTCGAAAACACTAGTTAAACATTTCTACTTTTTCAGAACATTCCGAGAACATTCAATAGTTCCTATAATGTTTGGAAACGGAATATTGCAAAACTAAAAGTTTGTATTACCAAGAGAACACATATCTTTTAGCATCGGATTTAAAAAATGTATGTTGAGCATTTCGAGAGCTAGGATTTACCCAAATCAGCACATGCTCCCAAATTAACAGTCCCATCAACCAGTCAGCTTTCTTTGGAACTGAGATTGGTGTCTTTCTCAGGTAAACAATTTTTGTTCCTGCTCAATCATCTGAAGTAAAAACAAAAGAGAAAGTAGAGAAAAGAGTCATAATGGGAAAGTGAAAACAGATGGATGAACAGTTTTCAGACAGCTGAGATTCAGCAGTGCTGGAGCATTCTGGGAAACGGACATGTGAGTGTGTGTTTGTGTGTGTGTGTGTGTGTGTGTGTGTTCGTTTTCTTCTCCCCCATGTGGATCAATAGCAATCTGAAGGCAATTACACACACAGATATTGCTTTTGAGCAGATCTCTGATTGTATAGAGCAGCTGCAGTGCGTCTGTAATGAAGTGGAAATGTAAGGCACACTCGTCCATGACTCACTCAAATGCACTGTAGGAAAACCTCACCACACCAGAGGAAGTTGTGTGTGTATTTTTGTGTGTCTGAGTGTGTGTGTGTGTGTTGGTTGCAGCTGTGCATTTAGTTTTTCAATAAATAACTGTGGCGCTGTTCCTCCTGCAGTTAACGGAACAGATTACTGTAATGTGTGCTGTGCTTTTGGCTGCTTTTGAATTTATTTTACTGGAATGGCAATAAAGCAGCCTGGTTTCCGTCATTAGCTCAGGATGTGCTGTGGTTTGAATTCTGAGATGGCGTTTAGATGATTACGGGCACCACAGAGAAATAAGCGCTCGTGTCTGTCTGACAGCCAATAGCTGGATGGGGTCTGTGTTGATGCCTCTCATTTGCAACATGAAGTGACAAGAGATAAAAGTTTGTGTTATTTGTCTCATCGAGCTGTGACTGTGCTGATCAACAGCATGATGTCTCCACTTGGGATGTGTTTCAGTTTCAGAAGTAAGCAGCAAAAGAAGAAGAAGAACAGTCTCTGTTTCAGTTTGTTAATGTGAAATTGAAATGAAATTCACTGAATCTATCTATCATTCTATCATTCTGTCCGTTCATCCATCCATTCATCCACCATTTATCCATCCATCTATCATCCATCCATCTGTCCATCCATCTGTTATCCATCTATTCATCCATCCATTATTTACCCATCCATTATGTATATATATTCATCTATCCTATTCATAAATCAGTTTATCCATCTGTCCCTTTTATCCATCCATCTGTCCATTTGTCCATCTATCCATCCTTTCGTCGAACCACCTGTCATTTAACCATCATCCATCCATCCATCCATCCATTTGTTCATCTTCCATCCATCCATCCATCCATCTGTCTATCAGCCATCCATCCATTCATCACTATCCATGCATCCATCTGTCTATCTGTCTACCCATCCATCTTTCCATCCACCCATCCATTCATTCATCCATTATCTGTGTATCCATCCATCCGTCTGTCCGTCCATCATTCACCCATCCATTCTTTATCTATGTATGCATTTATCCATTCATTCATTCATTCATGCATTAATTAATTAATTAATTAATTCATCTATTATCTGTGTATCCATCCATCATTCATTCATCCATCCATCCATTATCTGTGTATCCATTCATCCATCATTCATCCATCCATCCATCCATTATCTGTGTATCCATCGATCCATCCATCATTCATTTATCCATCCATCATTTGTGTATCTATCCATCCATCATTCAACCATCTATTCATTATCTGTGTATCCATCCATCCATCATTCATTCATCCATCCACCCATCCATTATCTGTTTATCGATCCATCCATCCATCATTCACTCATCCATCCATCCATTATCTGTGTATCCATCCATCCATCATTCATTCATCCTTCCATCAATTGTCTTTGTATCCATCCATCCATCATTCATTCATCCAACTATCCATCCATTATCTGTGTATCCATCCATCCATCCATCCATCCCTCTGTCCAGTTCTGTTTCATTCAGTATGTTTCAGTTTTGCCGTGGTTCAGTTTTTTTCTGATGGTTCAAAAATCACTCAGCTCAGCTCTTTGAGCACCAGCGTTTAGCAGCACATGATCCGGATGAATCACGTGTTGATGTTTGCGCGTGTCCAGTGTGTCTGTGACCCACGGTGACCCGAGCACAACGCGGCTTCAGTCTGAGTGCTGGGTGGGTCGCGTGTGGGCTCTGACCTCATAAAGTGCACGTGATAAGCGGCTCCCTAATTGGCACTTGTGGCTTGTGTGGTTTGCACGCTGACCGAATTTGTTACACAACAACAACACCAGCCGCAAATATGCCATAAAAGAGAGAAATAATGAGGCTTTGATGGTTTCAGCAGACGTATGCTCCTGAAATAGGACCAGCTCCAGAGAGAGCCGTTCTTGGCTGTGTGGCTTTTAGTTTTCGGTAAATGCATTTTTAAGAGGGTCTGCTCCCACAGCCATCTGAGGATGTGGAGACTAAAACAACAGAAACAAAGATAAGATGTGTATAGCACCTACGCATGAAGGAAATCACTGACGGAGCGTTTGAAGGACAGGAATGCGTAACGTTCAGTGTGAGCGTGTGGAGAGAAATCAAGTAGAAATACAGTAAATTCAATGTTTTTGAAACACAACTACACCTGTCTGTTTGTGAATCTCACTGGTCAACAGATGCCTTTTAGAGCGCTGATCATCTTTCAGTATACCTGGACTGAAACTGATGAATTTGAAATTCATGAAATTCAAGGTTTTTTTACTGGTTTGTAAAAAAATATGTTATAGCCTTTTTAGGTTGTGTGTCAGGTTAAACGGTTATTTATTTTTAAGCTTTTGAAGAGCTCATGTAGCTCAAACCTTGAACTCAGAGTAAGTTATAAAAAAACGTATCAAATTCATAAATATTAAACATAAGTATGTCGCAAAAAAATAAATTTTACTTTAATTCAGTTTTTATTTCTTTACTTTTTATTCAAAATCATTTATTACAATCAAACTTGATTTTTTTATTCTATATTTAAATATCACATAGATAGCGAAGTTAATCTTTATATATATATAAAAAAATATTTTCAGTAAATGTAATAATAGAAATGTAATAAATGTATTTATATATTAAGTTTAAAATTGATTTATATATTTTAATCACAATCCATCCATCAGTTAGGAAGGTAGTTTCATCTTATTTTAATTAATTAGTTATTTTTAAATCTTTAAATTGTACTTTTAAATTATTTTTTTAATTCAACTTATATGTATTCATCTTTTTGTCAAATTTCATGTTATTTTTAATCAAATGGAATTAGCTAGCGTAATCTTATATTTGGCATTTTTAAAGGAGAAGCACATTGCAAAACACCATGCATTAAGACCTGCATTAAAAGGTTTTCACAAGAAGAAGATGTGTAAATTGTTCTTTTTTTTCCTTAAGTTGTAACTTTCAGAAGCTACATAGGATGTTTTCAGAATTTTTGCAGAGAAGCAAAAACTACCACATCTTTCTTGTTTTCATTTTAAATGATCAATGTACAACATGTAAGGTGCATGTATAAGTATGTCCTAGTCTGTATGTACGGTCAGAACTCACGTCCATGTTAATGTACTGTACTTGTTTAGAGTCTCCCTGTCCTGACATGCTCATATTCCATCAGATAAAGCCCAGATTATGAAACGTCTAAATATAGAAGCACTTACAGTGCTAACAAATGTGTGTGTATGTGTGTGGAGGGCTTTACTACAGTAACTAGACCAGAGCAGGTGCAGACCTACACTTACACACAAACACACACATTAAAAACAACATGTGTGTTTGAAAGTCACTGAACCGCTGAGAAAGTGCTTCGGCCTCGATTGTGAACATGACAGGGCAGAGCGAGAGAGAGAGACAGGCTTTGAAACAGAAAAACTGATGACTCACCAAGCTTCCCAAAACCCCCCTCCTCCCTTCCCGCCTTACGGGAAACAGAATGTTTTCCTTTTTTTCCCTCTCGCTTCTTCACAGGGAGAAAAGCTCTTTTGACAGGCGTCGGGGTCATGCGCTGGCCGAGTGTTTGTGTGCAGGACCATCGTCTCTCTGACACTGCAGGGGTCTGGGGCCGTTAACTGTGAAGAATAGTGTTGCGTGTGTGTGTGTGTGTGTGTGCATTGCTCACTTCAGGGGTTTCAATCTTTTAGATGCCACAGACCCTCTAAAAAGTTAATTACTTTGAACTGTAACAATTTATACTGTGAAAAATAATATTATTTGTGATATATGGGACCCTGGAGCACAAAATAATATTAACCGTTAGCACAGGTATATTTGTAGCAATAGCCAACAATACATTGTATTGGTCAAAAATATTCATTTTTTCTTTTATGCCAAAAATCAGTAGGATATTAAGGAAAGATCATGTTCCATGAAGATATTTAGTTAACTTCTTACCATAAATATATAAAAACTTTATTTTTAATTAGTATTATGCATTGCCAAGGACATCAATTGGACAATTTATGCAATGTTCTCAATATTTAGATTTTTTTTTTTTGTATCCTCAGATTCCAGATTTTCAAATAGTTGTATCTCAGCCAAATATTGTATTGTCCTAACAAACCTTACATCAATGAAAACTTATTTATTCAGATTGCCTTTATGACTGGTTTGAAAAAAAATCAAAATATTGAGAAAATCACCTTTAAAGTTGTCCAAATGAAGTTTTTAGCAATGCATATTACTAATCAAAATTTTAGTTTTGATATATTTACGGTAGGAAATTTACTAAATATCTTCATGGAACATGATCTTTCCTTAATAAACTAATGATTTTTGGCATAATAGAAACATTGATAATTTTGACCCATAAAATGTATTGTTGGCTATTGCTACAAATATACCTGTGCTCTACAAATATGACTGCTTTTGTGCTCCAGGGTCACAAATAACAAATAAAAAAATATTTTTGAATTTCATGAAAAATGTTGGATTTCATTTTGAGGCTAAAACCACCAGGAGACATAAACCAATGCCTCCATGTAATCTCATATCTCTTTAGGAGTTGTGTTTATATTGCCAGTGGACACAGCTGCTTGTTGAATTAAGTCAGTTTAGTGACTCGGGTCGCTAGTATGCTAGCAGATCTAATTAGTGTTGCTCTTCAGAGGCGGGACGACGGCGCTGTCATGAATAACCCACACTGACACTTGGACTTTCCGTTTGAAGTCGGTTTGTTTGGCAGCCTGTTGTTTAACTGGGTTTAATTGAATCCGTTCGACTCCTGAGAGAGCTTGTCCGGCGGGAGACTGAGTGTTTTATAACAGGGAAACTTAGGGGATTTCACCCGCATTTCTGAGCCATGATGCAGGACAGCAGCCAATGAAAGTTGACGACTCATGTAAACACTGAGATAACTGGTCCCAGAACAGACACATGGCTGCCAGTCTGAACTCAGACAATGTAGTAAAATACAGACCAAACATGAGATGGTACAGGACAGCCCAGCACACCTGAGGCGTCTGTGACTGCTATCAGCTGGGGTTAGTCATCAGGTCAGCAGGTTAACCCGTCATTGAACTAGTCTGTGCCTGTTTGAGCAGATGTGTGAAGGGAACTGAGGCTAAACAGAATGCTCTGTGTTATGTGTAGCTCTATTTTCTCATCACAATGAGATAGAGACACCAGACACTGAGAATGTGGGAGTTTGTGGGAAAATTTGGTGTGTGAAGCATAATAACATAATACAATACACAATATAAGAAAGTCTCCTGCATCGTTCAGAATTAAAATGCATTATACATTTCAATAAGTTCCAGATAATTTCCTGAATTTAAGTTGAATTTGAATTGATAAAACAAAAAAGATGTGCAATTCAAATTTAAGAATAAAACAGACAAACAGATAGATAGACAGAGAGACAGACAGGTAGACATACAGACAGATAGATAGACAGACAGACAGACAGACAGACAGATAGACAGACAAACAGACAGGTAGACAGACAGAAAGAGACAGATAGAGACACGGATAGACATACAGATAGACAGACAGAAATTAGACAGACAGGTAGACAGACAGAGAAACAGACAGACAGGTAGACAAACAGACAGATAGAGACAGAAAGAGACAGATAGAAAGACAAATAGAGACACAGATAGACATACAGATAGACAGACAGACAGAAAGGTAGACAGACAGAGAGACAGACAGACAGATAGAGACACAGACAGAGAAACATACAGACAGACATATAGACATACAATCAGACAGGTAGACAGACAGACAGGTAGGTAGACAAACAGACAGACAGACAGTCAGACAGACAGACAGACAGACAGACAGATAGATAGATAGATAGATAGATAGATAGATAGATAGATAGATAGATAGATAGATAAATAGATAGACTGACATTCAGACAGACAGACTTACAGATTGACAGACTGACTGACTGACTGACTGACCGACCAGTAGGTAGACAGAGAAACAGACAGACAGACAGACAGACAGAGAGACAGACAGAGAGAAAGATAGACAAACAGACAGAGAGACAGATAGACAGACAGACAATCAGACAGAGAGACAGACAGGTAGGTAGGTAGAGAGACAGACAGGTAGATAGACAGACAGACAGATAGACAGAGAGGTAGATAGACAGACAGAGAGACAGACAGACAGACAGATAGATACACAGACAGGTAGACAGACAGACAGGTAGGTAGATATATAGAGAGACAAACAGACAGAGAGACAGATAGACAGACAATCAGACAGAGAGACAGACTGACGGACATACAGAGAGAAAGATAGACAAACAAACAGACAGACAGACAGGTAGACAGACAGATACACAGACAGGTAGACACAGACAGACAGACAGGTAGGTAGGTAGACAGAGAGACAGAGACAGATAGACAGACAATCAGACAGAGAGACAGACAGATAGATAGACAGACAGACAGACAGAGACAGATAGACAGAGAGATAGACAGACAGACAGAGAGACAGATAGACAGACAGACAGACAGACTGACAGACAGGTAGACAGACAGATACACAGACAGGTAGACACAGACAGACAGACAGGTAGGTAGGTAGACAGAGAGACAGAGACAGATAGACAGACAATCAGACAGAGAGACAGACAGATAGATAGACAGACAGACAGAGACAGATAGACAGACAGATAGACAGACAGACAGAGAGACAGATAGACAGACAGACAGACTGACAAACAGACAATCAGACAGAGAGACAGACAGACAGATAGATAGACAGACAGACAGACAGACAGATTGACTGACAGACAGACAGACAGACAGACAGATTGACTGACAGACAGACAGACAGACAGACAGACAGACAGGTAGGTAGACAGACAGACAGACAGACAGACAGACAGAGAGATAGATAGATAGATAGATAGATAGATAGATAGATAGATAGATAGATAGATAGATAGATAGATACAAAACGTTTAATTTGGATGCGATTAATCATTATAAGCATTATTTTTACTAGTGGGTGCAGGACACTATAGTTCACTTATACAAGTGAGGATAGCAAAATAAAGTAAATTCTGATATACTATACCCAAGTATTATTCATACAGGGAACTAATAGTAAAATTTATAAAAATTTCAAATAAAAAATTATGCACTTTGACCTGAGCATAGTTTGCATAAGCATTTTTTTTAAAATTATTATTATTTAATTGCTAACGTGACTTTTTTGCAGCACAAACTGAACAAAATGAAGCATTGCCTGGTAATTGACCTAAATTGGTATTATCTAATTGTGTACTTACACTTGACAGCTATTCATCCTAATTCACCACATACCTTTCTATCAAAGTTATCTGATGATAAAGATTAATTTATGACACGGTTTAACTATGAGCTCCTGTCATATTTAATTACCATTTTTTATAGTATAATGAATAAACTGTGATAATGTGAGAAATGCTGAAGGTGTCTGAATAGATTTTGGTTTGACTGTAGATAGATAGATATACACAGACAGATTAACCGCCGTTTGAACCTTTACTCAGAGGTCAGAGGTCACAGCAGTACTGATCAGTCACAGGTGTGTGTGTGTGTCACCTGGTCTGGACTGCAGTCTGTAATTACACACACAGGTGTGCGGTGCCTGCAGATGTCACATAACACTGTACTGTTTTAGTGACTGTTACTAGGGTGAGTGTCTCACTTACTTAAAAATCCAGTCCAAGATTTTACATAAAATTCTACTGAAATCTCTAATTCTGTGTAGGAGCTGGCACAGTTTTAGCCATTATATGTAAAGTGGAAAACATGGCAAACCACAACACCCCAACTGAACCAGTGAATCATTTGTTTTTCTGAACGAACCGATTCCCTAAAAAGAATCAGACCTGCAGTGCTGTTTAGAGGAGTGTGTTTGATTATAACCCAGTGCTTTCAGCAGCTGGTCGCGTGTGAGTGTTGTGAATAATGTGCTGTGATGTTTAGCTCTCGGCTGAGATGCAGAAGTGTGGCTCTCAGCATCTTTTCCCGTGTCTTTGTCTCTTTCTGATGCTTCTGTGTCCAAGTAGGTCAGATTTCTGCTGCGGCTTTTCCTGACCAAGCACTTCTGTGCCCAAACTCACAAACACATCTGGTTAACAGCAGTGCAGGCGGGCGATAACGGTGACAGCACGACTCAACAGTCAAGCTGTGAGTGCATTTTTGAATGTGCATATATTAAGTGGATGTTTATATAAGAGTACTGAATGCATAATGAATCCTGAAGATCTTCACTAGTGATTCCAGGCCGAAATCAACATCTAGACTGATTTACTTGGACTTTTCAGGAGCATGAAACTGGGGGAACATCAAAAGACATTATATGGTCGGTTCTAGATGTGACGTCTAACTTGCTGAGTCACATTTCTACATGAGTGGCACAAGCACAGAAAGTGCTGTGTCAGATCAGCTGATGAAACTCTGGCCATGCTTTTGAAATCCTCATTTGAAAGCGCTTATAGTTTCTGGGCCAAGGTTCTTCTGTGTGGAAACAGATCCCTGATTTTCCAAAGCCATCATTAGACTATTTCCCTTTGAGCTGCTGTCGTTTTCCGACGGGACGCTCCAAAGTCTGAGCAGCACAAACTCATGCATCTGTACTCATGTCAGTATCGAGCACAAATATAGCATTGGGAAGTCTAATTCATTTAAGTAAATCAGTTTGATCAGATGGTGTTATCTAAATAAAATGATAAATAAGTTTATTCACCAATTTGCATCCCTGCACTTCATTTTTTGGTGAAATACACTCTAGTTTTTAAAATAGTAGTTCAACCAAAAATGATAATTTACTGAAAATGTGCTGACACTCGGGCCATCCGTGATGTAGATGAGTTTGTTTCTTCATCAGATTTGGAGAAATGTAGTGTTGCATCACTTGCTCATCAATGGATCCTCTATAGTGAATGGGTGCCGTTAGAATAAGAGACCAAAAAGCTGATAAAAACCATCACAATAATCCACATGTAATCACCACTCCACTCCAGTCCATCAGTTAATGTCTTGAGAAGAGAAAAGTTACATGCTTGTGAGAAACAAATCCATCATTAAGATGTTTTTAACTTCAAACCTTTGATCCTTGATCAAACTTTTTCACTGGAGGCAGCTTTATTATGGATTATGGACTCGTATATTTGACTGGAAGCAACAGTTTGATTCTAAAATGTCTTCATGATGGATTTTTCATGCAGATTTTCTCTTCTCAAGAGTCAAGACATGAATTGATGGACTGGAGTTACTTGTGTGGATTATTGTTTGGACTCTCATTCTGACGGCACCCATTCACTGCAGAGGATCCACTGCAGAGCAAGTGATATAATACTACATTTCTCCAAATCTGATAAAGAAACAAACTCATCTACATCTCGGATGACCTGAGGGTGAGAAATGTTTCAGCAATTTTCAATTTTTGGGGTGAACTGTTTTCCTAAATAGTATAAAGTGTAAATGTTTCTGTTTAACTTTGATGCTGTTGCCCTAATTTGATAAATATTTGTGTGTGTTTGATACATATATCAAATACATATTTGATCAAATTAAACACAGTAATTCTATATATTTAAAAGAGAAATATTGATATTTAAATCATTTCAATGCATTTTTATTTACTGTCTATTAGTAGCTTGTACTATAGCTAATTGCTTTACAGAAACAAATGTCAGTGTAGTTTGTTAAGCTAATTGTGCTTTCCAGAAGCGTCAGTAACACTGGCACCAACTCGATCCACTGTTAAAGCACATGATAATTATGAGATTAGAGCAGCATATTTTGTTTGGAGGCTCATTTGTGTCGATAGGCCTTTATTTGAAGTGTGTTTGTGTGTTATTTTGGGTGTGGAAGCATCAACACGGGTGTATGCCAGCAATTAAAAGCTTTGCTTTGGTTTGCAGGCTTAATTTATAATCCAATCTAACTGACCTTAAAGGGTCAAGAGTGCACGCAGATATACAGGGAGGTGAGTTTTTCAGGTTTTGTTTCAGGTCGTTGCTATATACAGTTGTTGCCAGGAGCCACACTGTGCAATTTAAAAGTATTTTGTATATTTTTTTATTTGTTTTTTCAATGGTCTTCAACATTATTTTGTGGACGGTTTTGTCTTTTTGATCTGATGAATTCAGCCTTGGTGCACTAAATGACTAATATATTCCCTGTAAGAACTGATCAATCAGATTTGAAAACTTGACAATACATGTGCACCCACAATCCCGTGCTGCGCGGGACACACGGCGCGCCTGTCATGTGCACGTTTCATATGTGAAGCGGGTCACCAGATGCTCGAGTCTTGTTTATTGTGTGTTTACATTCGTGAACAATAGCAGCAGTGTGGTGTCACTGTGGCTTACAGTCCCATCTGAGCATAATGACAGAGACACGTGTTGGGAGTCTCCCAGAAAACACACACTCATCCACCCATGCAGTGGCAGCACATGCCCAGTGTGAGCTGACTCACGTGTGTTTATGTGTGCGGCTGGCGCAGATAGCACCGCAGGAGCTGATATGAGCGAAGAGCAATAAATAATGTCTGAGGAATGGAGCTCACCTGGTCCATCTGACACACCTGTCTCATCTCCTCGTGCCTGTAAACTCTTCACATGAGCTCGCCATCTAGCATGCTATGACTCACGATGAATCATGTTTTAGAATTATTTCATCTCAGGACTTTTTCTGTGCCTGATAAGATCCAAAACAAACAATTTGGGATTTGTTTTGCTCATTTTATCAGGTCAAATTTTACGAATGGAAACACTGTGTGCAGGGGTTTGTTCAGAAAGACTAATATTTCAAGCTCAGTTGGCTAAATGGTGCTTGACTTTTATGTTGCTATGTGCATCTGTAGCAGCCACTCGTTCCTCCTGGAGTTTCCTGAGATGAAAGACGGGGGGAATATTTACGATGTTTATTTTCTTCTCAGGTCTTCAGCAGCACCTGCACGCAGTGAGTCAACACAGAGCCTCATTACAGCCTCGTTTAATGGTCTTCTGGCCACATCTGCTGGCTTTTTGCTCTCTCGTATCAGATCCGCCCTTGACATGGCTGTAAATCTTCATCTGTGGAGTGAATCTGGGGTGAAAACACACCTGTAGTGTGACCCTGCCCTCATGAGCTCACCTCTGGAGTCGTGGGTCTGTATATCCACCTGCCTTGTCTGCTGTTTTCCTCACATTCAGCAGAACCCGGCTTGTTTTTCCTCTGTTTCCTGCACCTGGCGCATTGCTGCGATGTGCCAACACTCTCGCCCTTCTGTCAGTGAGAGCTGGCACTGACCACACATAACCCACATTCCTGCCTTAAAGACGCAGAACACCCACAGAACCATCGTGCATTCAATCTGCCTTAGAAGTATGGAAGGCAAACGGGGCCAAAACCCTTTAAAAGGAACATGTGAAATTTCACCATGTCAACATTTAGTATGTGTACACACGCACATTCTGGCCATGTTTAGGCAGCAGGTTTTGGTTTGAGTAAAGACTCATAGTTTTACAGTGTTCAGATGAAAAATTATAATGGATTTGTTCAAATACTTTTTAGAGTAGATATATGTTTTGTATTCTTGTTTGCTCCCTGTTTTCCCCCCCCTCTTTCCCTCTCTTCTGTTCTTTCTGTTCTAAATTCTTAGGTTTTGTTTATTGGCTGTTCGGTTCATCAGTTGACCAATCAGGATGGACCTACCCGTTTAAAAAGGGGCCAGGCTTCGTGTGATGTTGTCAGCCATCTTGCTTTCCAGCCAATGGGCGACTGTCCATTTTTGCCAGCCGTGTTCATTTTTCTCTTTGATTGTTTGAGTTGTGTTTAGTTGTTTTCTGAATTGTTTGGTTGACTGACTCATTTGTTGGTTTGAGGTTTTCTAGTTAGTGGGTATGTTTACTAAAACTGGGTCATTGATCGTTAGAACGGGAAACACCTGCTGCTCAATGATTGGAGCAGTAAGAGAATAGTTAACCTAAACCAATGAGTCCTTTTAGACTAGTTTCGGGAAAAGGAGGTAGGTAAGTTTTTGTATTTAATTATAATTTTATTTTGTTAATTCTAGGTAGGGAATGACTGCCGTCCATGTACTTCAGTTACTAATTAGGGTAGTTTACATTGGGCGTCGGATACGCTGAAGTTTGTGGTTTTATTTCTACATTTTCTGTTGGATCGTTAGATTAGTTGGGTTAAGTTATCGGGGTTGTTTCTGCTTTTGATGATTTCTTTTGTTTTGGTGTCACTCAGTTTCCTTCTTTCTTTTCCCCATAGTTCTTAAGTCATTTTCTTTAAGGACTGCTAATCTGCACCTCTCAAAATAAACAGATTTTGCCTTGAAACATCGAAGCCAGTTGTCGAATCTTCTTATTTCATGGTTTGCCCCAGTGCCAGTTGTTTTTCTCTTAAATGTTACGAAACATCCCCCAAAGATATCAAGCACGTGACATTAATTATTTTTTAGTTAATTGCAGCATTGCTTTAATGATATCTACTGTAAATGAATAAATTAATGAATGTTACAATATAAAATTGTACAATATAGACTTTTTTTTTTTTTCGGAGAAAGAACATCAAACTAAATGACTAAAAAGCACACGGGAAATCAATGTCTAATTGTCCAGTGTATTAATGATGACATCAATAATACGATATTTGATGTTTATGTATATACAAAATTATCTCATCACATGTGCAGATATTCGCTTGTTAAGTCTTACGTCACGTAGCAGCGCTTCCGTGTCCAAACGCTCCATCAGTTACCATGAGAAAACAACAAAAAGGTGTTAATATAAACTGAAAATGTGATAGAATACTAGCTAAAAAGTTATAATCTTAACCTTTAACTCCATACCGAAGTCCCAGATAGCCAGACAATGAAAATATAAATATAAAAAAAATATATAAAAATTATTTGTGTTTGGGACGCTGTGAGCACGGAGACTGTAGTGTATACCGTAAGTCTGAAAGCGTTTAGCTTAAATTATTAATATGAATAAACGGTGCTCATAAACGGCTGCTGCAGTCGTATTTTCAAGTGAAGCGAGTTGAGGCTTGGACCCGGAAACAGCGCTTCTTACGTCATCACTTAACAACCGAATAGCCTCAAATACACACATTTGATTGGCCGCTCTGTGTTGTCATGTTAACGTGGAGAAAAAGTGTGTGTTGACATGGTTGAATTTCATGGGTTCATTTAAAGGGATTTTGGCCCTCTCTGCCTTCCATATTCAGTCTGTACCAGAAGCTGTGTTTAAAAGAGTCTGTTTAGTCTGTTCTGACGTCAGATGTGGGTGTGTAACCCTAAATTAGAGTCTGAAAAACGTCACTTTACCAGCATCTGAATTTAGTATCATTTCATTTTATTGTTTTTCATACTTTCTTGCTCCAGACATGAATGATTCCTCAAATCACGTATATTGTTGAGGATTTAAAGCTTAAGGATTTATCAAAAGCACTATTTTCAAGGAAAAATGTATTATATAATGCTGGGCAGTCAAGGCCTTATGGATAGAGAGTCGGACTTGTAACCTGAAGGTCGTGGGTTCAAATGTCACATCCTTATTACATTTCTATATATTTTAAAATAACTATATATTTAAGAAATATGATTAGACACATTTATATAAATGTATTATTATAAAATGCATTACTATTAACGATTTTAACTTATTTAAAGAGGATATTCATTAATGCTTTGACAGTTTAGTGTTTTTAACATTATTCAATTTAGCGATTTATATTTTTAATTTATTTATCATTACTTCCACCTTTCTGCTTTGTATGTTTGTGTGCTGATGCTTTGACAAAATACATGTTAAATGTGCATTGAGAAGAGAGCAAAGGAAAGAAAAACAGTGTGTCACAGTTATTAAACGGAAGTAGTTTTAGGAAGCACCTCTGGATAGACAGAAGGGTCGAGATCAGAATAGAGGAAGGTTCCTGAATGAAAATAGCCTTCCTTCGGTTCTTGTGAAAACCCCCTCCTCCCTGTCTTTTGCCAGCTTGTTAGTCATAACCATAACCAGAGAGCAGCATGTAAACCAGAGACCCTCGAGTTTCCGTCCGCGTCTCAGAGCGCTTCCGGTGCGGATCAGATAACAGCCGAGCTCCAACCCTTCCAAAATAAACGGATAGTTTTTTTTCTTTATGCAGAATTTATTTACGTATACATAAGTTACACAATGCACTTACAGTAACTGCAATAAGACATGTTGGGTAACCGCAGGTGATTGACAGGCCGGATGGGAGTAGCAGGAAGTGACGTAGGCGCGTGTGAACGTGTCAAAAGTTTGGGCTAGTGATGTCAAAGAGCCTAATATAAACAGGTTTACGTGTGAAGTGTCATGTGTGAGTTTAGGGAGCTTCAGTCATGGTAATTAGTACTTATTTATCTAAATATCTTGTCTAGTTTCTGACAAGATGATAAAGGATCGATAAGTGATGAAAATATTCTAAATATATATTAAAATGTTCTAAAACACATTTGAATATGGATAATTAATAATTACCCACGATGTTTACTTGCAGTCTAGACGCCTTTTGAGATTTCCACCATTATGATTTTTTATTTTGTACTTTAGCCTTGACTGTAGCCTAAAACTAAAGACGTAATTTTAATTAATTTTAATTGTCTTCCAGAGATTTCTCCCGCTTTATGATGACAAGGAATGCATAGGTAATTAATAAAACCTTAAACAACGCTTGAAACGGAGTCTGTTGTCCATCTGGTTTGTAATTGTGTGTATGCGCAAGGGTTTTCTTGGTGAATGTGCACAGTCTCATTATAGGGAAAACAAAATGTGTATTTAAGTTGAATAATTTTTATATATTTATGAAGCTATTATTCCAATGAAAGTAATAATAATCATTTTCCTTTACTTGCAGCCTACAACTTTCTATTATTTTGGGAAAATTTCACATACCTCAGAAGAAATGGTCAAGATCCACGTCATATTTAATTCATTTTCTTTAAAAGACTTAGGATTACAGCACCACTTTTGGGAACATTTTCAATAAAAAAGCAAATAATATTTATTGATGTATAAGTCCAAGTTTAAGTACCAAGTTTGTAGTGTATTAAACACCCCGCTTTTTCTTCTTTATTTTATTTATTTATTTTTGTTATTCTTGTCTAACATTTTTATATTGATGGGGTATTATTTTTGTACACTGATCACTAATAATCATAATAATAAAATAATAAAAAAAGCAAAGAAGACTTTCTTATTTTTCACGAATAAACATTTTTTGATTAATTAATCAATTGTTTTATGTACATTCTTGTTTACTGTTTTATATTGGTTCTGCTCAATAATAATAATAATAATGACAAAAAAAAAAAACGTAACACTGTTGACATTGACTGTTGGATTCTGCCATCTAGTGATCACACAACAGATCTGCGTCACACTGGTTTACTTTTTTTTATATTTTTATGAATTAATCGCCTTTTTTTTTTTTTTTTTTTTTTTGCATTTATTTATTTATTTTGTCATTTTAACCAATTCTCTACATTTATAAACCGCTGTATACAGACCTTATGAACTTAATTGCAACAAAATGTAATATGTATTTTGGAAATGTAGCATAATGATAATATGTAGCTTAAAGATAATAATAAGTCCTTTGACTTCCATATTATGGAAAAAAACACAAATGTAAGTCAAAGGTTACCGGGAACCTGTTTGGTCATCAACATTCTTCAGAATATCTTATTTTGTGTTCAACAGAAGAAAGGATTTTATACAGGTTTGAAACTTGTGAGTAAATGACGGAATTGTAACTTTTGGGTAAACTAATATTTTTGTAAATTACATATTTAAATGTGATTTAAATACGTTGATTATTAACGTATATTTAATTTAAATATGCCGCGAGCGCGTCGCTGTGTTGCTATGGCTACTAAAGTTCTCGCGGCGAAGACAAGTGCGTCGGTGACGCGTCAGTTCAGTTCGTGTGCGCGCATTTAGCTGCGCTGCTAGTGTGTGTAGCAGCTCAAACCGTCACCATGAGCCTCAATAAACACCAGCTGAGTGACTCTTTATTCATCTGGGTAAGATACAAACCCGTTCCCTTCAATACAACTGATATTTAAAGAGTGTCCGTCTGTATTGACTGAGAATGAAGCAGTTGTCGTCTGTTTGTGTTTAGCGCGCTAGCCTGTTAGCAGCAGGTGGAATCTCACATTTCACCCAGTTTATGATTTTAATGAATTAATCGCCGTTTTCTGTTTATCATTCGCTCGTATATCAGTCAGGCGAGTTTATTGGTGCTTTATACAGCTCTGTATTTGTGTGTTTGGTGTGCTAAACTCATTATGTAACTGACCAAAGGTCCTGAAATGAGTTTAGACTGATTATAAGAGTTCAAAACAACACAACCTCCGATTAAATCAATATACCCTCCTCGAATAAAACAACAAAAATGCCCGAAAAAGTAAACTTATTGTTTTTGATCTCACTTTTGAGACCTACTGCTATATATGTACCAAAATAATAGATAAATTATGATTCTCCATTGACCGTCTTTGTTTTTCCTAACAATTACTCCGTATATAGATATTACTTTGTCGAATATATCAAAGTAGGTATGAAAGTTTGTTTTTACTATCGTTGTCTTTAATTTATTTGTTTGAATCTTATTTTTATTATTTATTTATTTTTCTAAAAGGTGTCTTGGACGCTAAACAACACAAGTTTTAAACTGTTTTTGTATACACCTTTCATGTCTGTATTTGTCTAATTCTCTGTCTCCTTCTGTGTTTCAGCTGCAGTCATTTCAGGTGCCGTCATGCACGAGCAAACATGAACTGACCAGTGGTGTGGCCATCGCACATGTGCTCAATAAAATGTGAGTGGTACTTTCTACAATGTTTATGAAGGAACGTCAACTATTCATGTGAAAGCTGATCTGACAGATGCACTGAATGTCTGAATCCCTGTTAAGCCACAAGCACACATGCATGTAAAAAATGACAGCTGATTATGAATACTTCTCATTCACTGACCCTGGAGACCACTGACAGACCTTTTCCTTCATGATGCATGATCAGTTGTGTTAGCTCTGAGCATTTCTGTTCTGTTTCTGTCAGAGATTCGTCCTGGTTTAATGAGACGTGGCTCAGCAGGATAAAAGAGGATGGCGGCACAAACTGGAGGCTGAAGGTACTTTAGTTTTATTCGATTTCTTTCTAATAAAGATGTTTTCTGTACAGTATACAGGATGTTCATGGGTCTGAGTAAACACATTTGCTCTGACAGGTCAGCAACCTCAAGAAGATCCTTCAGAGCATGATGGAGTATTATCATGATGTAAGTTATGTTTTTGTGTGATTTGAAGTCTATCAAAAGCTGTTTTCCTTTGTACCTTTGAACCATACTTGAATAACAAGTTAAGGATAAAATATGTCCTTTTATACAGTAAATATAGTATAAAATGTTTCCATTAAATATTTAGATATTTTTATTGTTTCTAATTTTTGGGATTTTAAATTTAAATACTACAATAAATAATTAACCATGTAAATAAAATAGAAAAAAATGAAAAATAATGGCAAGGCAACATTTCTCAAATTTATTTTACTTTGAATATTGAACTAAAACTTCATAAACAAATAAATGAATACCACTTTTTTTTTAAAAACCCACATAAATTACATTCGCATTTAGTCATTTAGCAGACGCTTTTATCCAAAGCTACTTACAAATGAGAACAGTGGAAGCAATCAAACACAACAAAACAGCAATTATATGCAAGTGCTATAACAAGTCTTAGTTAGGTTAAATGCAGAACATGTAGCAAGGACTTTTAAATAATATAATATAATATAATACATATTATATTATATTATATTGGGGGAAGTCGTGGCCTAATGGTTAGAGGGTTGGACTCCCAATCAAAGGGTTGTGGGTTCTAGTCTCGGGCCGGACGGAATTGTGGGTGGGGGGAGTGCATGTACAGTTCTCTCTCCACCTTCAATACCACGACTTAGGTGCCCTTGAGCAAGGCACTGAACCCCCCACTGCTCCCCGGGCGCCGCAGCATTAATGGCTGCCCACTGCTCCGGGTGTGTGCTCACAGTGTGTGTGTTTGTGTTCACTGCTCTGTGTGTGTGCATTTCGGATGGGTTAAATGCAGAGCACAAATTCTGAGTATGGGTCACCATACTTGGCTGAATGTCACTTCACATAAAAAGAAAACCAATAGAATAGAAAAGGAGGGGACCAGGAGGAAACATTTAATTTAAAAGTCCGTAAAGTGACTTTGTGATTCTTTGGGATGGCACAATCAAGCAACGTTCACTTGCAGAACGCAAGTTTCTAGAGGGCACATAAGTCTGAAGTAATGAATTTAGGTAAAGTGTTGTAGAGCCAGTGGTGGTTTTGTAGGCAAACATCAATGCCTTGAATTTTATGTGAGCAGCTATTGGTAGCAAGTGCAAACTGATAAACAGAGGTGTGACGTGTATTCTTTTTGGCTCATTAAAAATGTATCATGCTGCCGCGGTTGAGTTGAAGGTGATGGTCTGTCATCCAACAAGAAATGTCTGTTAGACAAGCTGAGATGTGAGTAGCTACTGTTGAGAGGTAGAGTTGAGTGTCATCAGCATAGCAGGTGTATGAAAAGCCATGTTTCTGAATGACAGAACCTAATAATGCCATGTAGACAGAGAAGAGAAGTGGTCCAAGAACTGAGCCCTGAGGCACCCCAGTAGTTAGATGTTAGACCTCTCCAAGATACTTTGAAGGACCTATCGGATAGGTAAGACTCAAACCATTGAAGTGTGGTTCCTGAGATGCCTTTTGCCAGTAGCGTTGATAGGAGGATCTGGTGGTTAACCGTGTCAAAAGCAGCGGACAGCAGAATAAGTACTGAAGATTTGGATTCTGCTCTTGCCAGTCTTAGAGCTTCAACAACTGAGAATAAGGCCGTCTTAGTTGAATATCCTCTTCTGAAGCCAGATTGGTTACTGTCAGGGAGGTTGTTGTTTGTGAGAAATGTAGAGACTTGGTTGAACACAGCTCGTTCAAGTGTTTTTGCAATGAAAGGAAGAAGGGAAACCTGTCTGTAGTTCTCTAAAAGAGATGGGTTGAGGTTGGATTTCTTAAGTAGTGGAGTTATACGAGCCTGTCTAAATGATGAGGGAAAAACACCAGTGTGCAGAGTGCAGGTCAACTCCAGGAGAAAAGGCTTGAAGGAGATGAGATGGAATAGGATCAAGCAGGCAAGTTGTAGGGTGATTAGAAAGGATGAGTTTTGACACTTCTGCCTCAGAGAGTGAAGAGAAGGATGTAAATGAATGTAAGTTTGCTGGTGATATGAGCTTGACGGATTGTGGTGTGGAAAACTGTGCACTGATATTTTTCATTTTATTAATGTGGCATAGTATAAATGTGGCAAAGTCGTCAGCTATTAGAGATGAAGCAGGAGGGGGAGGAGGAGGACAAAGAAGTGAGATAAATGTTTTAAAAAGCATGTGAGAGTTAGATGATTTGTTAATTTTGTTTTGGTAGTATGTCCTTTGAGCAGTGAAGACATTAACAGAGAAAGAAGAGAGGAGCGACTGATACACATTAAGACCAGTAGTATTTTTGGATTTGTGCCACAAAATGAATAAAACTAATAAATGCTATAAAGACATTAAATAAACTAATAGAAATTGCTAACAGAAAATGCACAACAAATTTACTTAAAATGAAAGTGAAAAGGCAAAATACAAAAATGAAATAGTTAAAAATTTTAGAACTGTAGTAGTACATCATAAATAATCAAGAACATAAACTATATAAAATAAAGCATAAATACAAATGAATTAATAAATACTATATAGATACATTTTACAAATATTAACGACAAACACATTATATTAAAACACTAAAATTGAACGGAGAAAATAAAATCGAATCCAAACTATTTAGTAGTATATCAGTGATGCGAAGTAAACACGGACGCATTGTACACGTTTATGAATACATACACAGACGTGCGTATATTTGTGTGTATATGTATACATTTGTGTTCTCTGTTGCAGTGTAAGCTAGTAGCGTATTGTATGTGTGTGTGTGTCAGGTGTTGAGTCAGCAGGTGTCTGACGAGCACGTTCCTGACGTGTGTTTGATCGGTGAGATGGGGGACGTGACTGAACTGGGTCGTCTGCTTCAGCTGGTTCTGGGCTGCGCCGTCAGCTGCGATCAGAAACAAGGTACACAGGAGATCACAAGCCCTGGGTCACATGATCAGTCATGGTCCGAAACATTCTGTAATCTGATGTTGTTTACAAGTAATGAGAAACACGTGTGAAGCTTTCTGCCTGTTAAAGTCTTCAGTACAATATAAATTACAATTATTCAGTGAAGCATTATTAATTTATCATAATAAATGAAATTGTGATATACCAATGAAATACGCCTATATCATTAAATATACAATAATAAATTAGATTATAAAATATTGTACAATATACAGTGTGAATAATTTATTTTAAATATTTTAATAAAATATAATTCATAATTTAAATCATTCTAACTCTGTCCTGGTTCAGTGTAAAAGCATGACTTCATTAGGTGTATGTATTTTAAAGTGACTTGAGAATAATTTATCTGTAACAGTAGTTTTTGGGTGGAGTCTGTTAATTAAGCATCGGCCTAAATGTCATAACTTTATGATTTTGTTTTCTGTCTCAGAGCACATCCAGCAGATCATGACTCTGGAGGAATCAGTGCAGCATGTGGTGATGGCGGCTATACAAGAGGTGCAAAACACACCTCCATTTCACACTCATTTCAGAAGAAGCACTTGTGCTGCGAAGTTGAAAAATTAGGAATATATATATATATATATATATATATATATATATATATATATATATATATATATATATATATATATATATATATATATATATATATATATATATATATATATATATATATATATATATATATATATATATAAATAAATAAATAATATTTTCCTCAAAGGGATGAAAGGAGAAATTTGCATGCAGAATGGAAAATCTGTACTGGGTTTTTACAATTTTTAGCTTTAAACTACATTCTTTGTTTATATATAAGTTACAATTATATTAAATGCCAGATTTTATTTTGTAACCAAAATACCTTTTAATAACCATGAGAAAAAAAACGTTATGCATAATGCTGGACATATAAACAAGCCCAAAATGACTCTTATTTTAAAATGTCTGTTATTTTGGCCTGTTTTTATTTTAGTTTTGGTCTAGTCTTTGTGTGACACTATCATTTTAGTTTTAGTCATGTTCATACTCCGTTTAGTCAGTCAAGTTTCAGTCAACTAAAAGTCTAAGCATTTTAGTCTTATTTTAGTCAGAATTATCCATATTAGTCTATTTTTTTGTCAAAAATAATTGTATTTTAGTCTCTTTTTAATAATGCAATTCTATTTAACCAGTCAATATAAGTAGCAAGTAGTATAGACGAAACCAAAATTTTAAGCCAAACCCATTTCATCAAGGTTATCTTATTATATACTTGTTACTTATTCCAGACACAGAAAATGCTCTGATTTAAATTTACAACATTTATTATACCAACCAAACATGTTAGAAATACACACATCAGTCCCTTTCTCTGTGTCAGACTTAACTTTGTTTGTAGTCGTCTTCTAATTAATGCCATGAGTGGGGCTTGAGGAAGTGATGTCACCTTCGTCTGCGCTGTGTGACCTGAAGTGAGAGACAGGAAACACAAATACTGCTGAATAACTTTAGCATAGTTTTTATTTTATGAACCACATTTAGTCTTATTTGATCAAAAATAGAGAAAAAATTATATAATTTGAAATATTATTGCAATTTAAAATCTTTTTTTATATATATACACTTTAAAAAGTCTAAGAGTCTAAGAAAAGTGCTTCAGAAATAAAATTTATTATTATTATTATATAATATATTAAATATATAAACATGCATGTGTGTGTATTTATATAAACATAATAAATGTAATGTAAACAAAAACTTAAATCTATATGCTGTACAGTTTTTAACTGTTGATTCCTTTAATGAATCAAAGAAACATGAAGACTGGAGGAATGATGCTGAAAATACAGCTTTAATCACAGAAATAAATTATATTTTAAAGTTATATATTAAATATATAATTATATGTAAAATAGGAAACCAGTATTAGAATTTGTAATGATATTCCACAATATTACTTTTCTGTATTTGTGATCAAATAAATACAGCCTTGATGAGCAGAAGAGACAAAAAAAAAAAAAAAAACATTAGACATATGACATTACATTTCATAAAACTGAATTTTGTAGCGTTTTCGAGGACCTTCTGAGAATATTTTTTTATTTGCACACATGCTCCAAAATACATAAGAAGTGCCCATGGAGGAAGTGAATGTGAAGTAGTTTTGGGCTTTATTCAAATGTTTATTTCTCTGTAACTTCCTCCATTCAAACGATGAGGAAGACGATCTCTCCACTGATGTGTGTGAAAGCGTGTCTCTGTTCTCCCAGAATGCCGTGTGTAGATCTGTAAAGAGCAGCAGACTGAGCATGTGACCGCTGTGCTGTTGATCTAATGAAGCTTTCTCTGTGTTTGTGTCTCAGCTGCTCACCAAAGAGCCCGTGGAGGCAGGAACTCCAGAGACGTACGGGGATTTCGACAGTCAGGTGAGTGTGTGGGGTTTAGGATCCGATGGGTTTGGGCTTTCTGTGTTATCTCACCTTTTCTCGTCCTGTTGCTCCTCAGTCCAGGAAGTATTATTTTCTGAGTGAAGAGACGGACAATAGAGACTACACGCACCGCTGCCGAGAGCTGCAGCAGCAGGTGAGCGCTGAACTGAACGCTGGAGATGAAAGCAGCGAGGCTGGCTCGAGTAATAAGAGATGTTTGTGTGTGATTCAGGTGTCTGTTCTGATGGAGGAGAAGTCCTCGCTGCAGGTGGAGCTTCAGTCACTGCGGGAGCGTCTCAATCACTGCGAGACGCCCGACGTCTCCTCCACCATCACCAACAAGAAGCTGCTGCTGCTGCAGAGTCAGATGGAGCAGCTGCAGGAGGAGAGCTACAGGTGGGAGGCCCCTCGCGCAGCTCCACCACAGGGCCTGCTCGCTCAGGCTTTAATCACACTGAGGCTCTGTGTTCTGGACAGTGAAAAGTGTTTAAAAAAAACAAACAAAATAAACTAATATTTATATACTAATAAACATTCAAAAATGTTTTGTTTTTATTATTACCATGTCATAATATTAATATAATTTTTGTACTATATATTTTATAGTCATAATAATTAGCTTTTGGTTTTCCATTCATACAAATAAAAAATTACATGATTATTATTTGTAATATTGTAGTTATGTAAATTTATAATAAATAAAGATTAGATCAATATAATGATTTTGTACCTAAATCATTACTTTTATAAATAAAATATTTCAATATAATATTTATATTTATGTGATTTAAATTAGTAATAATATATAATATTATATTGTATTGAAAAAAATGTATTGTAATTAATTGTGTAATTTATTTATTTAATTCTGGCTATATCCATTCATACAAATACAAAATGTTTAACTTTATAATATTATATAAATAATTGTAATATTATCGTATAGTATTTATGTAGTATTTTATCAATAATATTATGTTATTTTATGTAATTTCTTCATTGTTTATAAATTGAATATTACTTATCATTATTTGAAAATATATAATCATTTAAATGTTATTATTAATATTAAAAATAAAATTAATATGATTAATCATTTTTACTTAAATTCTGTATATGTCATATAACAAGAAGTAGTATTATATATCTGCACTGTTATGTTAATATTGAGTTCAGATGCAGAAGCGTCTTGTTCTGAAGCGTCTGATGTGTTTCAGGCTGGAGAGCAGTCGAGATGACCTGCGTGTGCGAGCAGATGCTCTGGAGCGAGAGGTGACGGACCTGCAGCTGAGGAACGAGGAGCTCACCAGCCTCGCTCAGGAGGCCCAGTCCCTCAAAGACGAGATGGACATCCTCAGGTCCGAGACGCCAGACGCCTCGCTGCCTGCTGTGTGACACGCTCTCTGTGTTCATCACTGCTGTTTCCTGCTGCAGGCACTCGTCTGACCGCGTGAGTCGACTGGAGGCCATGGTGGAGACCTACAAGCGCAAGCTGGAGGACCTGGGCGACCTGCGCAGACAGGTGCGTCTGCTGGAGGAGAGGAACCACGTCTACATGCAGCGCACCTGTGAGCTGGAGGAGGAGCAGCGCCGAGCGAACGCCATCCGCTCGCAGCTCGACACCTACAAGAGACAGGTGAAGAAGTGCTGCTTACACTGCTCCCGTCAACACACGAGCTGACACTAGTGTATCACTAGAGAACTAGACACTGAATCAAGATCCCAGAAACTCTCATTACCAAAAAGATCACAAAGAAGGAACACTTTAGTCCAGATGAATGACTGATGGTTGTTTGTGTTCCTCAGGCTCATGAGATGAGCGCCAAACACTCGGACGAGGCCATGAAAGCTGAGAAATGGCAGTTTGAGTACAAGAACCTCAGCGACAAATATGAGACGCTTCTGAAGGAGAGAGAGGTACCAGACTGATCCCTCACATCAGAGCAGAGGGTCTCTGTGACTGAGCATTAATGACCCTGTGTGTGTGTGTGTGTGCGCTGCAGAAGCTGATATGTGAGCGTGACGCACTGAGAGAGACGACTGAAGAGCTGAGATGTGCTCAGGTCCAGCAGCAGTGCTTAACAGGTCACACACCCTGCATCTACAGAGACATAAGCCCCGCCCTCTCTCACACACTCAGCCAATCAGCTCTCTCCCTGTGTGTCTGTAACATAAGCCCCGCCCTCTCTCACACACTCAGCCAATCAGCTCTCTCCCTGTGTGTCTGTAGATTCTCTGAGCACTGAATCAGGAGCGGTCGGCAGCCTGGCAGCAGAGATCATGCCCACAGAGCTCAGGTGAGCACTAGTCTTAATCCATCGCTTGAGCATTTACATTATTAACTACCCACTTTGAAATTTTGTTTGTTGTATTTGTATTAAAAAAAGGTTGTTTATGTGTTATGCATCTTTCAGTGTTTGTTATTAAGTTCACTAAATTAATGAGTAATGGTAGCTTGGCATTAAAATAAGTTTGATAATTTACATGAACTAATCTGATAGTCAGTGTGGGTGCTGATTATATTTAGTAGTAGCTTTAGTTGTAGTGTTTCTGGACTTTACTAGTAAAACATTTGAGAAGTTTCAATACTGAATACTAATCACACACACTAGCGGTCAAACGTTGTGAATGTGTTATTCCAGCATCATTACTCCAGTCTTCAGGGTCACGTGATCATTGGTACCTGTTTGTGTAGATGAGATGAGTCTAACATGTGAATGTGTTTTCTGTGTGTGTGTGTGTGTGTGTGTGTGTGTGTGTCAGGGACACGGTTGTGCGTCTGCAGCAGGAGAACAAGACGCTGTGTGTTCAGGAGGAGTCATACAGACACAGACTGGAGGAGCTTCAGACGCAGCTGGAGGATTCACAGCGCAGCCAGAACACACTCGAGACGCAGAACCGGTCTGTGTGTGTGTGAGACGTGTGTGTGTGTGTGTGTGTGTGTGTGTCAGGTACATCAGTGTATGGAGTGTGACACTCTCTCTCTCTCTCTGTGTGTGTGTGTGTGTGTCAGGTTGAGTCAGCAGCAGATCTCCGAGCTGAGCGCTCAGGTGGAGGAGCTGCAGAGAGCTTTACAGGAGCAGGACAGCAAGACCGAGGACGTCAGTAACACACACACACACACACACACTCACTGAAAACTGATTCCTCACGTCATGATTGTGTCTGAGCTCAAATCTCTCCGTTCAGTCTCTAAGACCAAATCATCTCTGCTCTTACTGCTGATGTATTGATGAAAGACATCAGTCTAAAAATGATTAATCTTTATCTTTTCTTCTGAGAGTAATAACTTGCTTCACCTCGTAAATGATTTGACATGAGAAGATGAAGTCAGTGCGGGCGCAGCTGAATAATATTAATCAATAATATCATAAGTCAAATGGAAGTATTGTTTAAAATTTGTAGCATTAACAATGAAAAATGATCCCCATGAAGTGGATTGGGAGGCGTATCTCCTCAGACAGCAGCGGCTGAGTGATTTCCATCTGATTGATTGATTTAATATGACTGACCTGATCATGTGATCTGATGTTAAACCACACAGTGTCTCTCTCTGGTTGGTTGATGTGTGAGATCTGTAACTGTTTTGTTTGCGGTGCTGAAATTAACGCCTGCTCGTCTGTTTTTATCCACCCACCTCTCCTAATCGACCAATCGTCTGCCGCCTCAGGTCATTGTAAGTACCGCCCCCGGCCCGTCTGCTTTCTGATTGGACACTGCTTGTTAATGTGCTGTGATCATCAGTGATGGTGTGTGATCGGTCAGCGTCTCACTGCTCTGTTTCTCTTCCCTGACAGTCGTCTCTGTTGAAGAAGAAGCTGGAGGAGCATCTGTGAGTGTGTGTCTCTGTCTGTCCTCTCTGAGCCTGCGTCGTCATCACATGTTGTGTTAACTGTGTGTGTGTGTGTGTGTGTGTGTGTGATCAGAGAGAAGCTGCACGAGGCTCATTCTGACCTGCAGAGGAAGCGGGAGGTGATTGATGATCTGGAGCCGCATGCGGACAGTAACAGTGAGTCCACACACGACCAGCCGCAGGTCAAAGGTCATTCTGATGACACCTTTATTGATTTAGCTCACAGACACACAACGAGCTACTCTGAAGCTAGTTCATCAAACTGCAAGCTACTCATCAGATGAAGTACCAAAGATTGCTGTGATGATTAAGATTTATGAATAAAATCTGTAAATATTTAAAATCTGTGTGTGTGTGTCAGTGTCGAAGAAGATCGTCGAGCTGCAGGAGATCCTGAAGAAGAAGGATGAAGACATGAGACGGATGGAGGAGCGATACAAGAGATACGTGGAGAAGGCTCGCACCGTCAGTACAGACTTCAGACAGATAGTGCCGTGTAGTGAGAGAAGAGTCCTGCTCGTGTCTCCCTGATCGCCAGGTGTGTGTGTGTGTGTGTGTGTGTGTGTTTCAGGTCATAAAGACCCTGGACCCCAAGCAGAAGTCCAGCGCTCCTCCTGCTGAGGTTCAGGTGCTGAAGAACCAGCTGACGGAGAAGGACAGGAAGATCCAGCACCTGGAGGTCAGACACACACACACACACACACACACACAGAGAGACAGACTGCTGTTAATGTGATGATGATCTCACGCTCGTCTCTGTGTGTGTAGCATGATTTCGAGAGGACGCGCTCCAGACACGACCAGGAGGAGAAGCTCATCATCTCAGCCTGGTACAACATGGTGAGGAACCACATGCTGGAGGAAACCCTTCAGAGCACAAAGAATACTAGCAGAGCTTTGATATTGTTATTATTGTGTTTTATATCGATCTGTGGCATGATTTTAGAAAGTAGTAAACATAAGTTACTGAAAATGGATTTTTAAGGATTTTTTTTTTCTTCTTCCTAGGTTTGATTTCAATAGTTTTTTGTTTTCCAAAAAGAAAATAAATTTTTAACATTTTAATTTGAATACATTTTAAAAGATTAACTAAATGGTTTTTATGCTTTCGTTTGATTAACACCATTTTTGTAAGTAAAAAAATATATACCGTATTTTTCGGACTATAAGTCGCACCTGAGTATAAGTCGCATCAGTCCAAAAATACGTCATGATGAGGAAAAAAAACATAAATCGCACTGGACTATAAGTTGCATTTATTTAGAACCAAGAACCAAGAGAAAACATTACCCTCTCCAGCCACGAGAGGGCACTCTATGTGTTCAGTGTAGACTACAGGAGAACTGAGCAGCATAGAGCGCCCTCTGGCGGCTGGAGACGGTAATGTTTTAACTTGGTTCTTTTCTCTTAGTTCATTTCTCTTGGTTCATGTCAAATTAATTTTAAGTCGCACCTGACCATAAGTTGCAGGACCAGCCAAACTATGAAAAAAAGTGCGACTTATAGTCCAGAAAATACGGTAAATAATTTTTATGCTTTCATTTGATTAACACCATTTTTTTTTTTCATAAAAATATTTAGTTGTACTAAATCCATGAAAAACTTTAAAACAAGACGACACAAAATTACTGAAAAATAAAGCATTTCACAGGGCTCTATTTTGGTAAAAGCAATTAATTTAAATGATAAATTTTTCTAAATTCACTTGATTTAGACATGCTTTTTAATTAATGAACATTTAGGACCGATTCCAGAAACATGAAAATGAAAAGCAATGAATTCAGGGGGAAGAAACATTTCCATAAGATTAGTTTGTTAAACTTAGAAAAAATTGTAAGGAAATTCGGTATAAATAAGTATGATTAGATTAGATTAGATTTTTTTTTTTTTTTAAATTGAATTCCACTTTAAAAAAAAGGAAAAAAAAAGAATTTGGGGTAGAACAGAACACATTTCATAGGGCTCTAAAAATGGAATGTTTGTGAAGCATTTAATAAACTGTAATTACATCTCATTATTAATTGGACACGCTTTTTGATCACTAAAGATTGTATTCAACCATTAAAATGGAATCCAGAAAATAAAAAAATAAATAAAACTTGAAAAAAAAAAAAAGAGAATTTTGAAAAAAAAAAAAAACCTTTTTTCCATGCACCTGGTCACGCTGCGGGTCGAGTTGAGGTGGTTCAGTAGTGTACTGGAGTTGATCTCTGTCTCTGTGTGTCTCAGGGGATGGCTCTTCATCAGAAGGTGGCCGGAGAGAGATCAGGACCCGGTTCTGCTCCGGCTCAGTCCTTCCTGGCCCAGCAGAGACAGTGGACACAAGCCCGCAGAGGCCTGTCCCGCCTGCAGCCCAGATAGACCGCTCACACCTCCTCTATCCGTCTGTCTGTCATCGGCCTGCTGTCTTTTATCATTGTCTTTTAGATTAAGTTTGCTGGTTTTTTTTAGTTGATGTGAACGTCAGTTGAGTTTTAGTGTAGTGTTAATTAGCTTCAGAAACCACTGCGTTTAATGAAGTAGATCAACCTTTTCTTCTTTTAATGATGTCTTTTTACTGTAGATTTGGGTGTTGATCAGGGTTAGGGTGCATGTGAGCGCACTTTACACCCCCGGTGCCTTCTGCCATCCGTCGATCATCTGCTGAATGCTGGAAGCCCGTAATGCCACGAACAAATCAAGTGCTTTTATAATGAGTTTTCCAGAGAGCTGCTGTGTTTTAACGACACTAATCATGGAAGTTTCCACCGGATGCTGCTTGACCTTTTTTTTTTTTTGATGTAATGTCACCAAAGTCTGTCGCTGGTATTTATTGAGGCAGAAACACTACTGACTGTGAACACTGTGTTCTTGTCCTCATCGGTCCGGACGCTGAGCTTCGTTCGTTCTTCACTCTCCAGAGTTTGTCACAGTGCTGTGTTTATGAGTTGTTTGTGTGTTTCTCACCGTGTTTTCTTCGTTCGCTCTGAGTCTGGACTGATGGGGTCTGTACGGAAATGAATCACTTTAGTCTCTCACTGTTCTTCTCTTTGCACTACAATAAAAGAGGTTCTAGGTACAAAATATCAGAGCTGAGTCTGTGTGTGTGCTTTTGTGTTATGTGCAATAAATGATGAGACGCCAGTCAGAAATGATCGATAAAAAACCTGATCCACAAATCAGTTCTTGAAATACTGAATAAGTCTGATAAATTAGCAGTCAAATAATTACGTTCATTTATTGTTAGATGTATATTCCGTGACTCAATGTTTTGAAATATTTGCTGGAAAATTAAGTTATAAAAATACTAATGACTGTTTAATGATTCAAAATATAATGATCATGCAGGATTGCTAACGTGTAAAAGACTGCATCACTGTGAAAGATGTATACACTAAATGTGTAAAATATAATTTGGAAATTAGTTACTATTATGTTGAATTATATTCTTACTATGGTACTGTTAGATGTGTTATTGAAAGCACTTTATATTACTTTTATTCCCCAACGTTTTATTGAAATCAAATTGTTTATTAGTTTTAATAAAAAAAAAAAAAAGTATTTTAATGCAATTCAGCTAAATGAGATGATCTTATTTTATCATTTATATCACTGAACTGTTTCATTGAATAATTTTAATCTAAATTATATATTTAAAAAAATATATATATTTTAATCATTTTCAATTATTTTATTTAATTAAATTCAATAAGATGAGATAGTCTAACCTAATTTTATCATTAATAGTACTGTATCAGATCATTTTAATTTTATCTACATGTATTTTTATTCAAATCAGATTGTATTTATTTTATTAAATATTTTTAATTATTCTAATGTAATTACACTTTTAACTTTTTTCCCTGAACAAGTCATTTAATCTATTAACTAGATTAAATACTTTTTGGATTAAATAACCATTGTGTTTCTTCTGTGATTTTTTTAAAAACATGTTTTCATGGACATTAAAGCTATGAAATACGTGAAATAATTTCACAATAAAAAAGGTTGTTATAAGTAATTTTCACTTCGAAATTGCTACTGAATTTCGTAAATAATTATGAGTCAGCGGCAAGTAACGCAGTGAATTAAAGACTAAAAGCCTCTAAAGCGCGTTCATATCATAGACTGTATAAAAACAGGTTCATGTCAATAACTGTGATAGTGCGCGGCGCCGCGCTGCGGTTCTTCCTCCGGCCTGCAGGCGGCGGTGGCGCGTCTCTCACGGGGTCGAGGCTCGGCGCTGACTGCAGAGGAAGTGCAGTATGGCGGAGCGATGCTAAAGCACAACAAACCTGTGCTAAAAACATCGGGATAAAACACCGAAAACCTGCCGATTCACCGCACAATCCGGCCGCTCCGCGATCATAAACACACACGGACCCGCGGCTCGATAATCGCGCGCTCTCTTTGTGTCGCCGACGGTGTTTTTGTTTTCGTCGCGACACTTTACGATCCCGTAACAACGCAAACTAGCGTATTATTCTTTCGTTTTCACCTTTATTACGCGTTTAAAACAAATACATTTAACTCTTCATTAAACGGCAAATCCTCGCAGAAATCAAAACACCGCAGGAGTGAGAGTAAAGGCTTTATGTATTATTTCACCGAACGGTAAAACGATGGAGAAAAAGCAGCATAAATCCGACAAACCTCACCGCCATCTTCATCATCACCATCCTCCTCCTCCTCAGCAGTCCTCCAGCAGCAGCAGCGGGGAGTCCGGCGGCAGCAGCCCGGCGCACGGGGCGCCCAGAGCGGCCAACGCCTTCGCCAACGACGGCAGCTTCATGGAGCTGTTCAAGAAGAAGATTGAGGAGGAGGAGAGGAGGAAGAGAGAAAGAGAGGGAGAGGAAGAGGAGGACAAGACGAGGAGCTCCGCCGCGCCGCCGGACAGGAAGCCGCTGAGCGCGAGCTTTGTAAGAGCAGCAGCGGTCACACACACACACATACAGAGAGAAAGAGGGGTGTCAGTGAGTAGATTCGGGTCACTGTCGCTTCTGAAGCCCGTGTAACGCTGTCAGTGTGTCCTGTCTGTCTCAGGTGGGCAAGCGGAGAGGAGGCGCGAGACTCGCCCTCAAGACCGGGATGGTGGCCAAGAAACAGAAGCCCGACTCCGAGGTGAGAGACACACACCCAGCAGCACAATAACCGTCAATAACTCATTATGACGCTGTGTGGAGATACACACCGTCGATTCATCTACATACACACATCAGGGGCCTCCAACTTAAATTGAGGGACTGAGATTTAAATCTCCTAAATAATGACTATCAGAAGAGACTGTTATACACGGCATTGTGCAGATGTGCTAGATTATTAAGTGAAGTACTGAGGCACACACTGAAATCATTTGACCAAGTTTTATGACTAAAAGCAAGAAATAAAAATAGCAGCATATTATGCATAAACATTGAAATATAAAGATGGACAGATTTTACACGGACAAAAAAAATCATGTTTAAGTGAAGTTTTGACTTTTTATTTATTTATGAATAAAATTCTTAACACTTCAGCCATTAACTGCTTTATTACGAATTACACAGGAAAAAAGATGGAAAGCAAAAGCCATCGAAACTTTTCTGAAGTCAGTTTCCGATTATGCATTCATACAAATAATTCAATCATATGTTCTTGCATATAATTGTTTTCTATTGTGAAGCACTCACTGCTCCAGTAATGCTCTTCAGAAATCCTTCTGATATACTGATTAACTGCTGAAAAAAACACATCTGATTATTATCAGTGATGCATTTCAATTCTCAGGGTTCTTTGATGAATAAAAAGTTCAAGAGAGCAGTATTTATTTGAAAGAGAGATCTGTCAGGACATTGTAAATGTCTTTTATTGTCACTTGTGATCAGTTCAGTGCTTCTCATGTGTGTGTGTGTGTGTGTGTGTGTGTGTGGATGCAGGTGGAGGCTGGGAAGGGAGACGCCTGGACTTCATACATGGCAGAAGTGAAGAAGTATAAAGCGCAGCAGTGTGGAGACGATGATAAGACCAGACCGCTGGTCAAATAGACTGAACTGCTTCCTGTGGAGACGCCGTCACTGCCATCCTCCCTCAGCTCCAGTCTCATCCTGTGCGCCGTATTTGCTCATTTGTTGGATTCTGGTTCTTTTTGAGTGGTTATGATTTAGTTTGTGGCATTAGACCATTCTCGTTCACCTTGTTGATATTTTGTACTCTACATGTTTGCTACTTGAATGTCACCTGATGAAGATTGACGATGACGAATTAAACTCACAGTACCACAGCTCCTGTCCCGACTGAGATTATTGAACCTCCCACACCAGATCACATGTTCAACATTCACTTGACTGCCTCCATTTTACACACTTTACCTCAGTCAGGATGCGCTTCGTGTTCATTTTCAATTAGCAGTATGTGCTTCTTGAAAATGATGCATTTTTTTAAATGGCTTTAACTAGTTAAATAGTTCATCTCTTCATCGCTCTGATTGGATCTCTATATATGAATATGAAGTTAATTAGTCAACATTGATCTTTCACAGCATTTCAAGCTTTTGCTGTACTTCAGAAAACCTTAAAGCAAGGAGAAATGTTTCAAAACTTTGTTTGTTTTCAAGACCAAAGACTCTTGAGATTAAATGTTTACTCTTAAAATATGATTTAGGAGTAAAAATCACTGAGAACAAACGCCAGAATCATCACGGACACAGAGAGAGTTTAGACTAAGGCTTCTGCATTTTTATTTTGCTAGTTTCCTGAAACGCAAGTCCTGAAAGTTCAAGTATATTACAATGGCCGCCGTCCCGCCCTTCATCATTTGGTTTGAACAATTTAAAGGGCGTTTCGTTGGTAAACAGCACCAGAGACACCGACCCACACCAGAGAGGGAGGAACACCTTCACTCATCAAGATTCATACGCTCCACACATTTAGAAAAAAACTCATTTACAGAAGCTGCGGGCTAATCGACATGCGCACACACACACACACACACACACACACTCTTGTGTTTCCCTCCCCGTCACAGTGATCAGGTCTGTCTGTGTAAACATTGATACATATGTACAACCCACGGATTATTCAAACAGATAACATTACTCATCAGCATCAATATTCAAATGACTATAAAACAGCTCCGTCTCATTGGACGGCCAGCAAAACATGCATAAAAGTGGGCGGAGTCAGTTCTGGATCAACGTTCTGTGATGTCATAAGGTCTTCCTCTGCAAATCTCCCTGCGTTTGATTGACATCTGCACACACAGAGAGAGAGAGAGTTAGTAAAGAAGCACTGTGACTCGTCCCGACTGAAGATGATGAAGCAGCAGCAAACGCAAACATGCAGGCAGCGGGAGCGTGGCACGCTCAGCGTTTACCTGAGAAAGCCAGCTGTAAGTGTGGCGGCAGAGCAGCCTGAGCCCCTGACATTAGACCCTTTAACACATCTGAGGAGAGACGGGACAGAGAGACACACACCCCACACAAGACACACACAGAGATTCAATGAGAGGAAGCAGATTCATGAGGAGCCACGTGATGAAGAGCAGATGAACAACACACACACAGCTGCGACATCTAATGTGTCTGAAAGAGGTCATGAACTGAGAAACCAGAATCCCCCTCATCTTTTCACATGTAAGAGGTCATTGTGCTATAAAAACAATCTGTACGTTTCAGAACTCTTAACTTTCTCAGTCTAAAAACAGCTTATACTGAAGTCCTGCCCACCAACTCTACATTGCTTCTTTAGCCCCGCCCACTGATTCTACATCGCCCCTTGTTTAGCCCTGCCCACCGATTCTACATCACCGCCTGTTTAGCCCCGCCCACCGATTCTACATCACCCCTTGTTTAGCCCTGCCCACCGATTCTACATCACCGCCTGTTTAGCCCCGCCCACCGATTCTACATCACCGCCTGTTTAGGCCCACCCACCGATTCTACATCACCGCCTGTTTAACCCCACGCACCGATTCTATGTCACCGCTTCTTTAGCCCCGCCCACCGATTCTAATTCACTGCCTGTTTAACCCCACCCACCGATTCTACATCACCGCCTGTTTAGCCCCGCCCACAGATTCTACTTCACCGCCTGTTTAGCCCCACCCACCGATTCTACGTCACCGCTTGTTTTGCCCCGCCCACCGATTCTCACTGCAAATCCACACTGATAATGAACGTGGATTTTCTGCAATCCTCCAAAACAGGAGACAAAAATAGCCTATTACTTCTTAATTATGATGGTTTCTGATGTAACAATCTCAAGTGGACCTCCGAGAACAGTCCAAAATAAAAATATGAGGCAGTTCATGACCCCTTTAAGTTCAACAATGACAACAGCATCACTTGCAGAAATGGAAATGCTGAACAAAATGAGTCAACATGATTTATTTCCCATTAAAACATACGTTAAATATTATAAAATACTAAATTATGTACTAAATAAGTAAATACTAAGTTACTGCAGCTTTACACACAAAAACACACACACAACACATCAACTAAAGAGAGCTCATACGAGCCTATGTCTAATAGACAACCTAAGAAAAACCTAAAAATAAGTCTGAATTATGAAGATTTTATCCATTTTAAATGCACAGGTGCATGTAAATGTGTCACTTAAAGACAACTAATGCAAATGTATTAACTTTATAATAAACAATCATTTATATAATGAAATTGTCAATATAACCATTATATTTAAGCATTTCAGGATGTTATTTGTTAGGTAGTATTTTTTAATAAGTCAATTAGTGACACTTCTGTTGCCTGATTTCAGTCCAATAAAATCTGATTTATAGTTAGACAGTTATAGTGCTTATTCTTCACTGTTCAATAAACACACACATGAATACACTACCAGACAAACGTTTGGGATCAGTAAGACTAAGCTTTTAAAGAAGTGTCTTCTTGTCATCAAGGCTGCATTTATTTGATCAAAAATACAGAGGAAAAAAAACAATCTGGCATTTTTTTTTACAATATTAAATGATTTCTATTTTAATACCCCTTTATTCCTGTGATTCAAAGCTGAATTTCTATCAGTCATTACTTCAGTCTTCAGCGTCACATGATCCTTCAGAAATTATTCATGTGACGCTGAAGACTGGAGTAATGATGCTGAAAATTCAGCTTTGTATCATGGGAATAAATTACATTTTAATGTATATTAAATTAGAAAAAAATTATTTTACATTGTAATAATATTTCACATTATTATTTTTTCCTGTATTTTTGATCAAATAAACGCAGCCTTGCTGAGCAGAAGAAACTCATGTATAAAAGCATTAAAAATGGTTCTGCTCCCAAACTTTAGTTTAGTAGTGTTCATTCACTAACAGAGGCTCATGAAACAAATGTGAATCAGGAACATCAGAGTGATAAAGATGATGGGGATTTACAAGAGTAGACAGAATGACCTTTCTAAGACTTTAGTAATAATGATAATTAATGAACTTCTCTATATTCACTGGTCACACCGACTCACTCTGGGAAAGGTTGAACCCTGAGCTGCTGGGATTGGTGGAGGCGCCGGTGGTCGCCGTGGAAACCACAGAGGAAGAGAGATTCAGCAGGTTTGGAAACTGAAACGGGAGAGAGACGGGGACCAGACCTCCCAGCATCCCGAAGCCCAGCGGCAGAGACGGACCGGCCGAACCCAGCAGAGCGCTGGAGGACGACACCTGCAAAACACACCAGCATCATCACCATCATCATCATCATCACCAGCATCATTATCATCATCATCATCATCATCATCCCACTGTTACAGCACACCTTTACAAACACCTCATCGTGGGTTAAAACAACACATGCCTATGAGTATAAATTAAATTTCTGAACAAATCTGCCAACTAATAAAACAACTCATAAAAACACAACATTTGAGTAGTGGCTTGTATTTTGAGTTAAATTAAGCTTAGTTACAAAATCTGTGGCATAAATAATTGCATACCAAATAAATAATTAGCAATTAAAAAATAATTCTAGGGCGAATAATGGAATAATTCTACTCCTTTAAGGGAAAAAACTGCTGTAAATAGCTGCCTGAATAAATTATATATAATAAATTAAAACATTTAAAAAAATTACACATTTAGAAAATATCAAAAGTACTTATTCTACTAAAATTTACCCAAGAAAACAAATTTTAATTAAAATAAATTTTTTCTTTTACATTTTCACAAATTAACCTTAATTAATAAAAGATAAAAATATAAATATTTTTTAAATAATATTTTAACAATTAAACCAAAATATAACTAAACATATAAATATAACAATATAACTATAAATATAACAATTATTATTTAATGTGCATTTAAAAATATAAAAGAATAATTACATTGGTGATTTAAAATTCTTGTATTAAATTTAGTTATTCTTTTTTTTTCTTTTTTTTTTTTTTTTTTAAGGACTACGATGTTCCTAGAAGTAATATTATAATTACGCTAGTAAACTTTCCTGAGAAAGAGACACTTTTACATTGCTCTTGGTGAAGAGATTTTGTGCTAAAAATAGTCCTTGATTTTGAAAGTATTAAATAGAAATAACTAAATAATAAATCTTTTTTTAAAGATTTAATATCAATTAAAAATATAACAGGCGAATAACAAGTCTTTATCGTGAGCAGACAGACCTGTGAGAGTGGAGACGCTGTGGCTGTAGACACAGATGTGATTGTCTTCACTCCCTGATTGGCTCCACCCACTTGTCTGTGTCGCTGACTGTGATTGGCTGTCCCCGTCACCGGTGAGGCGCTGGTGGCCGGTGGCTTGGTGACAGGAGCGGTTGTAGTGGTGAGTCCAGAGATGCTGTTGCCCTGAGATGAACTCCTCTGCCCCACGGGAGCTCTGTAGCCACCCGCAATGAAGCCCGTGTGGAAAACCGGGCTCTTGGAGGTGTGCTGGTGCATGCTGGGTAGTGTGGGTGTTCTGGAGACGACGGGTGAGGCGGTGGGCGTGAGCTTGATGATGTTAGAGCTGGGGTTGTGAGGTGACTTGGTGAGGGTGGCCTGCACGTGCGTGATGAAGCCCGGTTTGGGCGACTCGTGGTTTTTGGCTTGCGGCGTCACGTGGAAAGGCTGCGCAGATTTGACATTTAACAGCGAGGGTGAGGAAGCGACAGGAAGCACGCGCGCTGAGCTGGTATTGCTGGATTTGATGAGGCCCGCCGGCATGGAGCCTACTGTTTTCCCTGCCAGAATCTTCTGAGGGGCGTGAAGAGGCGACGCTGTCGGAGGAGGGCGGGGCTTCACCTGAGACCCGCCCATCTTGGTGACTGGAGTCAAGGATGGTCGCTGAGCGGGAATAACAGAGTGTCTCTGAACCGGCGTCAGGACGCCCACACTTTTAACGACTGAAGACACGGGCGTCGAGGAGAGCACACTGGGAGCAGAAGCAGGAGGAGACGGGGTGCTCCCGCTCTTTTTGGCCAGGTGTGGAGACGCGAGCAGCAGCTGGGGCTGTTTGGGCGGCTCGGCGGACGGCGGGCTGTGGGACTGGGCCAGGTCTTTGGCGACGCTCCCCAGCATGGCCAGAGCGTGAGAGATGGAGTCCAGCGACGGGGCGGTCAGGTCCTCGTCCAGAGAGTCTGAGAGACAGATGGGCTCCGGCGGGGACATGGCTAGCTGCGCGGGAGCAGGAGCAGCGGCGTCTACTGACACGACTGGACGCTGCACGACTGCAGGAGGAGCGGAGTCCACCGAGACGGACGGACGCTGGAGCACACTGCTGTCCTGAGGCTTGGGCTTCGCTTTCGGAGCTGGTAACATCCTCTTCTTCACTCTGAAAACAGAAAGGTGGCGCTTCATCACATAAAAGAGTACTTAAAAATATACTCAAGAAAAAGTATCTGCCCCAAAACAAACTTGAGTAAAAGTAAACTTTAAATTGTACTCTATTATTAAAAAGTAAAAGGGCTAGTTCACTGAAAACTATGCTGTTAATTTACTTCCATCGATGAATGGTTTATTATGAACAGACAAGATTTGAAAATCTGAAATTACATTGATATATTTTCAGTAGGAAGTGTACAAAATAGCTTCATAGAACGTGATATTTACTGGATCATTTGGACCCATACAATGTATTGTTGGCGAATGCTACAAATATAACCGTGCTACTTGTGTCTGGTTTTGTGCTCCAGGGTCACAAGTTGAGGCGTTAATTTTAATGTTCAGTTTCTTGCACAGGCTGATTGTGTTGCTTCTTAAGAGATAAAAAAAAAATAATCATAAGGTATTAATTTAGTGTTGCCTGTTTATGCTATTTTGACACTCAAAGTAACGGCAGCCATCGACTTCTACAGCCTGAATCACCAAGCAGCACGGTTCAACATAAAATCTTCTTTACGTGTTCTACTGAAGGAAAAAAGCCACGAGAGCGAGAAAATAACAGTTAATTTTCTTTTTTGGGTGAATGATCCCTTTAAATAGGCCAAAACAACTTGTTTGTGTTTACAAATGAGCAAGGGAAAAATACTCACGTATTTCCTGTGAGGTGACTGTGAGCCACACGGCTCTCTTTAATCAACATCCTGAGAAACAGAGAGAAACAGAGAGTCAAACATGGTTTCCCAGCACAGACACCAGCAGCAGAGCAGACACACACCTGGCCTGCATCCATCCTTTGGGCCAGAGCGGTTTGACCTCCGTCTCCATGAAGACCTTCAGGTAATCTTCAGGGGAGAGTGAACTCTGACCCTCCAGCTCATAACAGCCCAGCTTCACCTGAACCAGATTACACAGCAGAGTCCTGCGCAAACAAACACAGACACATCTCACATGAACACATGAACACAAGACCAGCTTTATCAACAACATGCCAGTCTTTTATTTAACTGTCACAAACCTGCACGTATGAGGGACATTTAAGAGCAATTTATAGATTTCTGCATTCTGCAAAATTTTGGGAAATTGAAAAAAAAAAAAAAAAAAAAACTAGGTTTGTTTTATTAAGTTAATAATAATAAAACAGGATCACAATAAAACTAAAACGACCCTAAATTGTGAAAGTATATTCAACTATTATTATTTATATATTATGGCATTTATTAATATTTATATTAACATTGTATATTACATTTTATTAATTTATACTAATACTATTTAGATTTTTTTTTTCTCAGTTTTTGTACTTTATTTTGAAGTTAGAATGAAAACTGTTGAAAATGCAAACAGTTTTTGTTCTAGTTATGAATAATAACTAGGGATGCACGATATTGGATTTTGGCCGATATTCGATATGCCGATATTTTCAAAATAATTTTGGCCGATGCCAATACCGATATATATACCAATTTGTTTGCCGATATATTTAAACTATAATTTTACTGAAGAGAAATCCATGTATCCTCTTCTGTACTGATTCTACCATAAATGTATTATTTTACAAATGTAGACAGACATTCACACCTGAAAAACGGGTCTTGGTGCTGTTCAGGATGACGGCTCTTAAGATGTCTAATCATATTTGTAGTGTTGAAAGGCTGTTGTTTTACGCCTCCTCGCATCACTTGTGCTTTACAAATATTGCAAATAGCAACTTTGTTATCTGTCGAAATGCCTCCACACACCTGACATGTTGTAAGTTTAAGTTTTTTGCGCTCAAGCTACGTTAATGGTCGTTGCGCGTGCACACGCCCCCCTATCGGTTTGGCTCATCGGCAAAAATATTCATATCGGCCGATGATGGTCATTTTAATCTTTTATCGGCCGATACCGATGTTGTGCCGATATTATCGTGCATCCCTAATAATAACCCTGGTATGAATCCTGAAGAACATATAATTCTTGAAACTATTGGAATTACAGAATTTCATTAGTTTTAATAATTTGATCCAATCACATTCATATATTGCTGTTCACTGAGTGCGAAGATCACAAAGTCTTTGAAACAGTCTTGGAGTGAAACAGGTTGAGAGTCATTGAGCAGCTGGTTTCTCACGTTCCTGACTCTTCCTGATCTGTGTGTGATCTCTGAGTCTCACCTGAGTTTGTCGTCCCAAACAAATTTCTTCCTGGGGCCCATGACTCTTTTTCCTGGCTTCTCATCATCCTCGTCCTCCGAGCCGTTTCTGTCGCCGTCCTCCGTCTGCTGCCTGACAAACAAGCGTTCAAACAAACAAACATCAAGAGACTGAACACTTCAATTCTTTTTTGTCTTTGAAGAAAATAGGATTTCCACGGTCTTGGAAAACTAGCATATATGAGGAAAGCCTTGTTTAAAAAAAATAAGATTTCTAGACCTGGAAAAGTCATGAAAATGTATAAAAACGTATAGCCAAGTGGGCATGCTTATAATTGATTCATTTAAATTTCTATATTTCATTGATCAGTTTTTTTTAAATAATTTTTCTTTCTAGTTACACCAAGCTCTAAAATATTTAAAACATTTTATTTATAAAAAAAAATCCCTAAACCCCTGAGCTCTCCAAACCCCCTCAATCCTGAAATGTGCTTATTTGAAGTGGGATCAGGCTCTCACTTGGCGACTTTGGCCATGCAGTCCATGTTGTATCGGGCGATCTGCTCGGGCATGACGCTGCACACGGCCAGCTTGAGCTTGTGCAGCGGCGTCCGCAGACGGTCGTCCTGGATGTTCAGACTCAGCTTCTTCAGCCGCTTCAGCAGAGCCTCTTTATTACACGGCACGAAGGCCTCCAGATGAGAGTAGACGGCGGTGCGCACGGACACGGGCTGCTCCTGCACCTGCAGCTCGATGCTACAGATACACAGAGAGAGAGACTCATGAACACCGGAGACAGAGAGAGACTCGGACACACAAACAACAGCCCGAATTAACTCACTCCAGCAGGATGTTGTTCATGTCCAGTGTGAAAAACTTCTTCCTGCCCTCCATGTCGAACTGGCGAGATGCCTGGGATGAAAACAAGTGTTTAATACCAGCTCAGATGCAGTCTAACTCTAAAGCAGATATCACGGCTGTTTGCATCGTGTTTGAGAACATGTATACTGCAGCATTTCAAACCTCCCTGCTGAAGTCACACACTGTATTTAGTTGTGTAGTAATTGAACAGCATCTTCTGATTGGCTGACACTATTTGACCCTGTTCTCCATCTTTCTAACCTCTCCCTCCTCCTGCTCTGACTGGTTTCTGTCTATTTTCTCTCTATCATGATGGTCTGCTCCTCCTACACCTCTCTCTACCTCGTCTCCTCCTCTCTCTCCTTCACAATCTGCCTGGAAAGACAAGACCACACACAAACACACACACACACACTATACATTCATAACATTACTGAAGATCACAGTCATTATTGATCAGCTAAGTTGTGCAATGCAGGAGAAAACACTTTTTAAAGAAAATACTGAAAATCACTCTGAAAAGGAAAATAATCAACAGTAACGCTGTTAAAAAATCAGAAATTGCTATATGGCACAGTTTGATTGTCACATCACAAAGACTGTAATTTAATTAAACTAACAGAATATATTGAAAAGTGAAAGAATTGGGATAAATACTAGTATTAGTATTGCTATTATATAATTCTTAAAGAGCAGGTCTTATGGGCTTTTGAAAAATATCTCTTTTGCAGTTTATAATATAGCTATCCTTAAATGAAAACAATCTGCAAAGTTGTTAATAAAAAAGGTATTAAAGAAAGATATTGTCTCTCAGAAGAGAGAGGCGGTCTTAAGGAGTGATCTTATTTCCAAATCTTTTGTCGGTTACAGGAATATGTCAATGGGTTTTTGCATAATGGAGAGGAGGGGTTTGCTTTGAACTTACTGGGAACGAAGCATTTTGGAAACACTGGCAAATGACTCTAATATTAAATGTATATCCTGAGAAAATTACCATGTTTTCTGACCTCAGACGCATTTCAAACTGTTGTAGGGGACTCCAACATAATATTAGCACACAAAAATACCATGTGACCTGAAATACTCTATTTTATTTGCATACTATTTTTAACAATAATTAAATACTATATATATATATATATATATATATATATATATATATATATATATATATATATATATAATATTTTAATTAATTTATAGTCATATTGATATATAAATCAAACATTAATTGTGCACCCATACAAAAAAGCACAAAGAAAGAAAGGCAAGACAAAGAATAATATATTTTTTCCAATTATTAATTCTATTTTTATTTTACTATGTGTTATTCTTAAAATAAATAGTTTTTTTCATTTGCTTAATATTTTAATAATAATAATAATAATAATAATAATACAATAAAGCCTGAAAATTCATATTATTATAACATTTAAATACAAGAACAAACTATAAAAAATTTATTACAATAATTACTAAAAAATAATTCAAAATTACTGTAATAATTTAGTATTAGAATTTAACTCTTTAAATTTAAACAACATTTAATATCGTATATTAATAAATATTTTTTTATATATAAATCACAACATTTTTGCAGAAATACAAAAAAGGCACAATTTATTTTTTACCAGAAAAATCAAAGTTTGATTTCTCTCCCAAATCGCACAGCTCTAGTCTGAAGTCAGACCGTAATTATCTTGAAGTATATTGTTGCACAAGTGCTGCTTTAGTGGCTGTATTATTAAACTATATTAACATGCAGACAGATAAAAACTGTTCAGCTTTTCACACTGCATGTCAAAAGCCCTCGGCTCCGTTACGCTCGCGTCTCTGAAAGCGTAATAAGCGCGGCTCATGAATCAGTTTAGCCAGAGCTAGCACAGCTCTGTGATGTGTATGTAGAGGAGAGCACTCACCACACGCAGGTCCTCGATGCGTTTGAGCAGCGGAGCAGGAAGGCTGCTGGGAAGAGGTGGAGGGGGCGGCATCAGCCCCGTCTTCTGGACTCGCCCCGCCGCTCCGGCCTTCTGTCCTGCCGCGGAGCCGTTCTCACTCTGTCCTGGACTGGACGGCCCGGGAGAGTCCAGCAGACCGAAGTCCAGGTCGCCCATCAGCTCCTGCAGCATGTCGTTCTCGGTGGATCCGCCCAGCAGTGACATCACCGGGTCAGAGGTCAGGTCGGCCATGGTCAGGTCACTGCCAGGGGTGACCGCGGCAGCAGCGGTGTTCATCGGTGCGCGGACGAGTTTGACCGCAGACGCCGGGTTCTTCTTCCGGATCTCCTCTTTCTCACGGCTGAAGCGGCGGATCATAGCGGCCAGAGACAGAGAGTCCTTCATCAGCTTCTTCCTCTTCTTCTTCTCCGGCCGGTTCAGAGCCGAAACACTAGCACACACAGACACAGAAGGGTAAATACATACACACTCAACACTCAAAGATTTCAGTTTTAAATGAATGCCGTTAGCTTGAACTTTCTATTCATCAAAGAACCCTGAAAAATCAAATGCTCCACAGTTTCCACAAAAACATGAAGCAGCAAACCGTTCTCAACATTGAGAATAATCAGAAAGAGCTTCATGGCCAAGAGTTTAGACACAAAAGAGTTGGTCTTAGTGTCAGGACTTCCAGTACAGAGAGTACAAGCTTTCTTTAGAATGAGAATCTGCTTTCCACTTTAATATAAAACGCTGAAATTCACTCAGGAAAATCTAATCGATCAAAAAGAAATAATCAAAACATAAATAATGAAATAAATATAACTTATGAAACTGAATTATCTAGTGGTCATAAATTAAGCTCAGTTCACGTAGAAGCACTGCACGATTAACAGGAATAAAACTGAAACTGGGATTATCTGAAGTCTGATTATATGAACATTAAGAAATTACAATAGCTATAAATATAAGTATTGAAATTGTACACTTGTATTGTTGACATTAATCTTATTATAATATTCTTTAACAATCATTTAAATACACCTGTTCATATAATGATTTTAGTCAAAAAATACAATGCTACAACATATAAAAAGGCGTCAGGGTCTAGAGACTGTTTTTAAAAGTTGAACTTCCACTGGTTTGATTTGTCAGAGCGTCTTTATAAAAGCAGCGTGATGCAGTGTAATGATCAATAACGTCTCTCTAGTGCTAGAAGAATCGACTCGGAGCAGCACAGTCAGACACAAAGCATGTCTGAACTCACCCTGGTTTGGGTACTTTGAATTTCCTGGGTTTCTTCTCCTCCAGGCTGCCATCCTGCTTCTTCTTCCTTCTCTTTATCACCCGCTCCTCTACATCCTTCTGTCAGTCAGAGCCAAGAACATCATCTCAGTCAATCCAACATCACAGACTCAGATCAGACAGAGATCAGCACAGTTATCACCACAGACACTCCTGAACAAGAATAACCACTGCATGATCTGGTCAAACATCACATATAGTGATTACTACGACTAAAACTACAGTTTGAACTGTGATATGATTCAAAAAAAGTAACTTATGGTTGATTTAAAAAAAAGTCAATAGACAAACTTTACAAATCCAAACTACACTGGTGAACTACTTGATTAAAAACTATTAAAACTAGTAAAAACTATTGTAAAATGCACACTTTAATGTCATTTCAAGGGTAAACCTATGCCATTATCAATCCTTCTCCAATTAAATTAGTGCTAGATGAATCTTAAAATGGGTTGAAACTATTAAATATCCAATACCAGCTGATAGAGATCCAATAATGTCTAAAACTAGTAAATAAAAAAAGTGTCAATTTCTGATACTGAACCAATTCAAATTAAATATTGACATTAAATTTTTTTATTGTGATTATTGCATAAAAGCAGACTGGCAAAAAAGACATGAGACGTCCACAAAAAATGAGTTTAGCTGCTGTTGCTTCGATATTAAAGCTAAAAGGACCTGAGTGAAGCCGAGTGTGTGGAAACAATGCATACAGACTGTATGTTTATTTAACTATTTAGTGTTTAATAATCATACTAGGTCACAGCGCAGTTAGATTTCTATATTAATGAATGAGCAGTGAATATTTCATGTGTTCTCTCTGCTGTAACAGTGAGGATGAGGATGCACACGGTGATGAAGAGGAGGATCACCTTGCAGTGGTTGGTGTCTTTCCCTCCGTCCTCTCCCTCTGATTCAGACGCGGCCCTGAACTGCAGTGTGCCCGTGTTGATGTAGAAGCCGCCCAGTTTAGTGTTCAGAGACGCAGGAACCAGCTCGTCGTACTGCACACACACAACACACAAGAGGACGTCTAAATCAAACACACGCGGAGAAAACTCAAGTCCAATCATGGAGAGACATTATGCTTGCTATAGGAAAGAAACACAGTGCATAACTGAACATTAAATGTGCATCATTGTGCAGAGACATACATTAGTAAAACACTTTAATAGATATTTTAACATTTTCTCAAGCACAAAGCGAATCTACAGCTGCGTCTGAATTGACTCTTTTCTCCTCTCGTGTGGAGATCAGCAGTGTATTTCTCCGAGGATCTCTCTCTCATACTCACGGCCTCAGAGTTGTCGATAAACGGATCGGTTTCATCGTAGCCATAACCGATGTCGATGAGATCCTGCACCCGGTCTCGTCGCTTCTTCTTAACAGTGCATCCCTGAGATAACAACACGCTAACCTCAATGTTACGTCTATAAACATGACACATTATAATAATCTTCAACACTTCACGATGAGGATTAAGAGTTTTCTTTGGGAATAAAAACACAGGCGGGGATATGCATTCACACGACAGATAAGATCAAATAAAGATTTACAAATCGTATTAAACAATAAAAGATTACACACGTATTTGCTCTCAAATTTCCTGGCCAGAGCCTCGACTTCTTGCCGCTCTTTGTCTTCATCTGCGAACGGGTCGCTGGGGTCCAGAGCTGGAGCGAGACCCTGAGGAACCTTCCTCACCTTTAGGAGCGACAGAAACCAGTCAGAGCGATCCAACACACTCACTTACAGTCCCAAATAAAGACACACTCACTTACAGTCCCAAATAAAGATAGTCACTTACAGTCCCAAAGAGATACGGTCACATACAGCCCCAAATAAAGATACAGTCACACACAGTCCCAACAAGATACAATCACTTACAGTCCCAAATGAGGATTGATAACCTTATGCAGTTTTGTTTATTCACGTCAAATAAAATTCAGCTTAACGCTCATCAATGTGCAATATAGTTTGTACTTTTGCAATGGTTTTAAATTGAGTGTTTAATGTACAAATTTCAGAAATCAAGTGCAATGTTCGCATAGATTTTACAGTGCACTTTTTATTTATTCATAACTATTTTTAAAATCAGCATTACATAGATAAATATTACTTAAGTGTCACTTTCTGAAGGTAACTGCCCTGTTGAATGCAACAATGAAATAACACATATCTAACACAATACATGGCAAAAACCGAGCTGCCGCTACATTTACATTTAGAAAAACAAAAACACCAGATCTGTCAGGCTGATGTCAATAACCAAATGCCACCTGATCTATACATATAAATATATATAAATATATATATATATATATATATATATATATATATATATATATATGGCTAAATAACTGATGTTTTTGTTATAAAAATGAAGAGAGATTTGTAAAGAAAAGCATCAGAAAACCTGTTTGAATTTACAACCTTCCCCAACCCAGATCTTTTACAACAACATCATTCAAAACAGATCTGAAGGCTTCTACATTCATGACAGGTTCAGTGAAAAAAAAAACATAACAAAAAATCTGTTTACAGCTCAGATGATTAACAAACACTTTACACGTAGATCAGTCTGTGGTACGGCTGTCGTTATAAAGTATTGGAGTTTTCAAAGTTTCATCTTATGTATCACACAATGTAACGTTCTTTGGTTTGAACTCGTAACGGTTTTCTGAGCGGATCTGTCTCGTGCTCTCACCTGCAGGTCGGACTGGACCAGCTCGCTGTAGTTGAACTCGGCGGATCTCTGCTCGCTCGGTTCTGACAGGCTCAGGTTCAGGCGGACGGTGGGTTTGGGTTCGCCGGGGTCAGATGCCGGTTTCCCGGTACCGAAGGGCCCCCCGCCGCCGGTGACACCGGGACTCGGTTCGTTGTCTTCGTCCTCGCGTCGGCGCTTCTTTGACTCTGGCGCCGCCGGTGTGCTGCTGAACGAGGCGAGAGTGACGAACGGGACTTTCCTCGGATCCGCCATTGGACCGACTCTCTACAGTTCTGCTCGAGCTCGATCACGCGCGCTCGGGACTGTTAGCTTGAGCTAAAATTAGCGCTTACACTGTTAAACAGTTACTTCAGCGACGGCTCGGGTGCGAAACGAGGTTTTACGTTGTATAAAATTCCCTCGCAGCGTACAGGTGGCATCCGTTGCATTTATTCGAGCGTAAGAGTGTTTTTTGTCTCACTGTGTGAAATCTGGGCTGCATTTGTGGCGGCCATTTTCACTAGCAGTAAATATACATGATGAAACGGTGGGGTCACTGAGCATGCGCAGTGCACGCGAGGCTGGAGCTTGGCCAATCAGAAGTCTCAAAAAGCTCTAAAGACCCGCCCACTCCGAATACTCCAGCGGTAGAGGGCGGAGCCGCTTCTGTGCACGCCGACCGCGGGAGATTCAGAACCGATTCATCCCAGTGAGTCGAATCATTTGATTCAGTTGACCAAAGGCTTGAAAAAAAAAAAATTATATATATATATATATATATATATATATATATATATATATATATATATATATATATATATATATATATATATATATATATATATTATCATTTTTGCAACACTTGATGTTATTTTTTCCTGTTTATTCTGTGTGTTGGTGGTCGAGTCATACTGTTTGTTAAAGTAATCTAATATTGGAAACTTAAATGTAGCATAACGTTACACTTTCTGTAAGTTACATAAATGCTCCAGTAGGTGGCAACCAATGAAGATTAAGAGCAAGTCTTCCTTCACTATGAACATTATAAAAAAAAAATAATAATTAAATACCTTACCGAGACCGTACAAGTTTCATTATCTTGTATTAATTCACGCATATGTACAGTTTTATGGAGTTATATTTTACATCAGTAAAACCTTTCTCAAATTTGCTTGAAGTCTTCACTACTCCCTGGAACAATTTATTCATTGGTCATAATTACGTTAGATTAATTTCGAAGTGTTTTTATTATTTCTAAAAATAAATTAGTGGATTTTCACTTTTTTGACCAATGCTTTTGACTGATTTCTATACTAATTTTATATGCATTTTTTTTGTGGATTAACAAGAAACTTTTCCATCCATTTATAGCAATGAACAAATTATCAGTTAACCTTTAAGTGAAATATACAAATAAATAAAATTGGGCAGTTTTCACCACCCTCTGCAGTGAATTGCATTCAGCAGCTGAGCAGTTACCATACCAGACTGAGATGCAACTGGTCAGGATGCTCTCGATTGCACACCGGTAGAAGTTCACCAGGATGGATGAAGACAGCTGGTTCTTCTTCAGTGTCCTGAGGAAGAAAAGGCGCTGGTGAGCCTTCTTGACCAGCCTGGAGGTGTTTGTGGCCCAGGACAGTTCCTCCGAGATGGTGGTTCCCAGGAACTTGAAGCTGGAGACACGTTCAACAACCATCCCGTTAATGTGGATGGGGTCATGCGTGCTTCCTTTCTTCTTCCTGAAGTCCACATTGAGCTCCTTGGTCTTATTGGTGTTAAGGAGCAGGTTATTGTCAGCGCACCATGTGGCCAGGTGCTGTACCTCTTCCCTGTAGGCAGTCTCATCATTGTCTGTGATGAGGCCAATCACCGTGGTGTTGTCTGCAAACTTAATGATGGAGTTGGATCCATGCACAGGCTTGCAGTCGTGGGTGTAAAGGGAGTAGAGGAATGGGCTCAGCACACAGCCCTGTGGTACGCCAGTGTTAAGTGTGATGGTGGTGGAGTGGGTGTGGCCTGACCGAACATGCTGAGGCCTGTTGGTCAGAAGGTCCATAATCCAGTTGCAGAGGGAGGTGTTAATGTCCAGGTCTCCAAGTTTTGTGGTCAGCTTGGAGGGAATGACAGTGTTAAATGCTGAACTGAAGTCAACAAACAACATCCTAAGATACGTGTAATGTTCATGTTCTCAGAAATTGAAAGCACTGATGGGTCTTAACAAAATAATATTTTGTTTAAAATCTGAAGAGAAAGAATAATTTACTCAGAGGTATTTATTCAGTTTGTTCAGCAATTGGCTTTTACTCAGTGGGTGAAAAAGTGAAATGTATTTTCAATTTCAGTTTAATCCAGTGTAACATACTTTATTAGCATGATTTTGTTTGCATGCAAAATTGCACAAAGCATTATCACACACCAAGAAGACAAGAAATATATAACAAAAACAAATGTTGACAAAGTATAATTAGTATAAGGTTCCATGCAATTAATAAAATAAGATAAAAATAATACATAGGCCCATGTAATATATTATGCAAAATAGACATTTATCCAGATTATGGATACACATGTTTGACTCTAACCATAGGGTTGTGGGTTTGAGTCTCAGGCTGGCAATATTACAACTGAGATGTCCTTTAGCAATTAAGGCACTGAACCACCAGCTGTTCCCCGGGTGCTGCAGCATAAATGGCTGCCCACTGCTCCGGGTGTGTGTTCACAGTGTGTGTGTGTTCACTGCTTTGTGTGTGTGTACTTTGGATGGGTTAAATGCAGAGCGTGAATTCTGAGTATGGGTCACCATACTTGGCTGAATGTACCTTCACTATCACTATTGTAAAATGTCATTGCTCGAAGCTGAATTTTCACTTTTACTCACATGATCATTCATAAATCATTCTAATATACTGAAAACAGTTGTGCTGCTCCATATTATTTATACTTTGATGAATATAAAGTTAAAAAGAATGCAATTTATAAAAAAGAATGTATATTATTCATATATTTATTAGATTGAATAGCAAATAGAAAATCAGTAGACATGCACAGTAACTCCAATATTTTTCAAAAGCATCCATGTGAAAAATTAAGATATTTACAGTCGGTTACTTTGAAGACAGTAATATATAACAGTTTTGAAATGTATTCAACTTGAAAGTATATGGGGTATGGTTTTAACCACTAGTATCACTAGAGAGACAATTGCAGGGTAAGTCACAGTTGTGATGGTCAGTTCTTCCTAACACACCTATAAGGGAAAATCAATGTGATGCTGCAGTGCTATCATGTTAATATTGTCAGTTACTGTACACATGTCAGATGTCAGCACATGCACTGTAGTCATTATGAACATGGTGTGCTTATTCTGACTTGTGTTTTAACTGTACATGTCTCTCCATGTTCAGGAATGGATGAATCGACTGATCCACACTAAAGTCATTGTTTTGCCTCTCAACCTCTTGCTTTAAGGTTTCACCCATGCAGCATTCTTAGTTTGATTTTCTTATAACATAGCATATGATTTTCTCTTCCTTATTTCAGTAAGATAAGGAACTCTGTCTATTAGTTTATAGGTAGGGCTTTTATTTTGAACTACTGTGTCTATGCTAGAGGGTGATTCATTGCCAGACATCACTGAGAATGGGATCCGAATGTAGACGGTTTGAGAATTTGATTTGTTTGAAATCTCTCTTGCCCGACTTCTGGTTTGCATCTTTGGAACTTTTTCTGGTTCATCTCTTTCACCGGAGGTTGGAACTAGACCTTCTGATCCTGCGTTATCCATCCGTTTGGATTTAGGTGGACCATAAACTACTACTGACTGCTGCCCAGCTGTCTCTTTCGTTTGTTCAGTTTGTTGTGGTTCAGCATTGCTTTGAGTTGATCCTTCTCCTGAGTTTCCTTTCATTCTTTGTGATATGCCACAAGCTGACCGAAGACCATTTTTCCATCTTGCATTCTCTGTATCATGCACATCTGCTAAGCACTGATCATAGTCAACATATGTTTGCTGCTCACAGTTAACTAAAGTATCCTCATCCTCATTCATCAATGCAGCATTCTTGGTTCCACTGTTGCTTGAATTAGCGATCAGATTTACTTCAGCAGGTGAAGGAGCTACATCTGTGCTAAAAGCTGAAAGTTGACTTCCTGATGCAAAACAAGAATCCTCTAAAGACTACATACTTTAGATACTTCTTTTCCTGCTCCAGACATCTGCTCATCTCCTCCAGCAGCTCCCAATGTCTTTAGTTCATCACTGCTTTGAGCTGATCTCTCTTTTGAGATTACTTTCATGCTTTCTGCTTTTCCACTTTTCCACAAGCCTGATTTATATCAACAGTTGACCAATTAACATCTTCTCCTCCTCCTCCATTCAGCTTTCATTTTGTCATGCGTCTCGCTCAAACCCTCGTTCAGATCAGACTCTTCTTCTTTTGTTCTTTGTCTTTTTAATACCTGCATCACTTCCTGGCTGAAAAAAAAAAAAAAAAAAAAAAAATATATATATATATATATATATATATATATATATATATATATATGATCTGTCAGATAAACTTCTGTAGCTCCGATTGTACATCTACTGTTCCACAACACACACACACACACACACACACACACACATACACATAAACACACATTTAGCATTTTTCATATAATTGCCAGCAGACTTCTCTTATTTCACAATGGAATACTAATGATTTAAGATGTAAAATCACAGTTTCAAATTCCCAATTCTGAAATCTGATGCTCCCACAATACTGTTCACAGTACCACAATTTCACTAGTCTGTACCAATAGCAGACAAATTTCCATGTTCTCCATGGCAAAAACTATATAGGCTATTTAGCTATTTTATCTTTTTTTTTTTTTTAGGATCTATGCTAATACACACAGGCAACCGTCAGTCCTACAGACATTTTGTTAAGACCAATAAAACCATTTAGTATTTGACAGCAGTGTGTGGAAATGTTCTCTTTCACATTATACTGCAGAGCATTTGTGTATTTTTATTGCTGTTATATGTTTTTTATTTTTCATATTTTTTATATTACTACATCTGATTTTGGAAACCAAAAAATATATATATATATTAAATGTGAACTGTCTGTAGCACAGCATGTATTATTCACATCTTAAACAATATTCCATCTGAAACTCTTAGGCCATAGATTTAATATAGAAAATGTTTTTTTTTTTTTTTAACTGCTTACACACGTTCTAACCTTTGCCTATTTTTTTCCAAACTTTACACACAAATCCAAGAATTGCACATCAAAATGAAATATGCCACATCTCTTGCAAAAAGCCAGGGTTGCCACCTCTCACGCATCTGGCGTGACACTCACGATTTCAGCATCAATCTCACGCTGAAGTCCAAGCGTGAGTGTCATGCCAGATGCGTGAGAGTTGGCAACCCTGAAAAAACAAACACATCTCAAAAGCAAATATTTGCAATCACATTTTTCATAATATTAATTCCTGTTAGATTTTTGTGTTTTGCATATAATTGTGTTGTTAGTTGAAAAATCTGAGATTCTCACAGTGAGGTTTAATCATGTATTTTCTCCAGTGAACCACATTGAAGATTGTGATTGTGATTGTTGTCACAAACAACAAAACTGAATGTGCAAGTCATTGCCGATTCCCACCCAAAATGCTTAAGCACAAACAAGTAGGCCAGCTTCAGGGACGGACTGGGAGTGAAAAATGGCCCTGGATTTTCTCCAAAATAAGCCCACTAAAAATACAAACAATCGCTAAAATATCACTATATTACAGCAATTCTGAGAAATAAACAGCAGATGTTCATGGTAACAACTTCTTTAACTTGATCAAATACTGCTAATACACATATACATTTGTTAATAAAGTAAATAAAATGAAAACATGCATGAGTTAATTCTATTGAATAAAAAGAAACGATCCACTCGCAAGCTTCTGCTCATCATGACAGGACCTGGATCAATGGCTGCATCCGAAAACTGAAAAAAAGCTGCCTTCGGAGGACGCATTTCAAGGTAGGAAGGCATCAAGGCACGTCCGAATTCAATGTTAGCTTCACTTCTTCTCTCCTGAGATGCCTTCATCTGGCCGGTTTTTGAAGGCAGCATTAGATGTATCCTTCGCTGTTTATGATATCCCACAATCCTGTGCATTCCATTCTGCGACAGTTAAACCAAAAAATAAAGATGGTGTGTGAAAGTTGCGGTCAGTGGTCAGTTTGTGTGTAAATGTATGTTTCTGATCAACTTTTTCCACTTTTTATGTTATTTCTAGCGAGAAATTAATATTGCTGTAATTAAATATCCACTTAGTTATCACCAAAGCTCTCTATATTTTGCTGTAGAGTGTGGGACTCAACTCACATCCACCTCCAGCACGCCATACAGAGACACAAGGCCTTCGCGGATGCTCGATGTGTTGGCAGTCCAGTTTACCATCCAGGAGAGGTATGGCTTTCAACCCTGGATCTGCTTCTCCATCAGCAATTCAGGAAGTTGAATCCCCGCTACAGCAGATCAACGAAGTCACATAAAGGTTACACCTACCCCCCAGTTACTGCATTCACCCCTCTTTCTATGTGTCCCTACTAAAACCCTTCTCTCCTGCCACTCCAGATGCCCCAGAACCATAGGAACCCCCTCCTCCGGAGATCCTTGATCAACCATCCGTTGACCAAGTTGACATGCTGGACTCATGGCGACGAGGTGCCTGGCCCAAGTACCTGGTGGACAGGGAGGGGTATGGACCAGAGGAGCGTTCCTGAGTGGCCAAGGACGATACCCTAGATCCCATGCTTCTGGAGGAATTCCATCGACTACATCCAAATCGTCCCACACCCAGAGGCTGAGATCGCCCTCGTCATCTGAGATGTCATCAGACGTTGTCATCTGAGATCGCCCTCGTGAAATGTGCCGCCGGCTCTGATGTCTCTTTAGTGGTGAAACATATAATCTAATTCGTTCTGGGTAAATCTAACAGGTAGTCTTTTGTCTGTATTCAATTTATCTATATGTTTAAATGAAAATAAAAAGTCAATTTATATAATATTTCATTTTAATGGGTGTGTATATAAATATACACATATCCCTGAACTAAGTACATTTCTGAAGCTGTTATTATGTTTAAATGAAAGCCAAAAGAGGCAGTGGTATTTGATATCATATTTCGTTTTATTGTAAATATACTGTGAGGAAAATTACAGTAGCCAAGACGAGCTGACTGAAGTTATCAAGTACGCTGCTGTTTGCAGTTTTACAAGACTTGCGTAGTCGCGGACATCACACTCCTCTCCTCAGTCCCCAGATGCTTGCAGACTGTTATAAAAAGAAGAGGGGATGTCACACAGTGGTAAACATGGCCTTGTCCCAACTTTTTTGAGACGTGTTGATGCCATGAAATTTAAAATCAACTTATTTTTCCCTTAAAATGATACATTTTCGCAGTTTAAACATTTTATATGTCATCTATGTTGTATTCTGAATTAAATATTGAAATGGAAAAATTCAGTTGTAGTGGCACATTACTAATGTAATGTAAGGTAATGTACATTACTAAAATGCTAAACTAAAAAATAAATTTACTGAAATGGAATGTTTCACAATGATTAAGAATCTCAGGCTATAGTTACAGAAGGTGGAAAGGCAATTCAATACTTTTTAACAGGAAAACATTATAATAATATAACATAACAATAAAACAACTATAGCAGAGTTGTATTATTACACACAGTTTTAGGTTGTGATGACTTATGAAGCTGTTTACAGTATAGATGTTAGGTTGTGGAATTATTGAATAACATCTTAAATAACAACTAATAAAAAAACATTACATTTACACACATTTGGTTTCCTTGTAACTAATTAAGACACAGCTGAATGGGCTGACTAATCCATTTAGAAACCATGGCAACAAACACAGGCTGGGAAAAGTGCAAATGAAAACAAAGTCCTGAATGACTGAATGACACTGAGACAGAATATGTATTGTTTTTACAAACACAGGTTTTTTCAAGTTTAGCTCACTTACAAATTTGTCCCCAGAATTTTGAAGTGTCATGACGTTTAGTCACAATCTGTGGTCATGAGGAAAATTAAGCTTCTTACCCTCCTAAAAAAGTTATATGTGAATAATTATATGTGAAAATTAGCAAAGAGATCACATTTCAGTATTAGCCTCAAAATAGGCAGGGATTAACATGATTTATTTTCTATTAGTTTTAATCCAGTGCAATGTAACGCTTCAGTTAGCATTGTAGAAAAGAGTGTAATGAATAAAAAACATCAAAAATAAATATAATCCATAACTTTTTTCTCTGGCTTTTCCAGGCCTGGGTGTCACTATTTTCTAATTCCCTGATATTTCCAGGTTTCCAGTGAGTGTGAGGTACTGCTCCTGCTAATGGTTAGAGGGTTGGACTCCCGATCGAAGGGTTGTGGGTTCTAGTCCCGGGCCGGCAGGAATTGTGGGTGGGGGGAGTAAATGTACAGCTCTCTCTCCATCTTCAATACCACGACTTAGGTGCCCTTGAGCAAGGCATCGAATCCCCAACTGCTCCCCGGGCGCCGCAGCATAAATGGCTGCCCACTGCTCCGGGTGTGTGTTCACAGTGTGTGTGTGTGTGTTCACTGCTCTGTGTGTGTGCACTTCGGATGGGTTAAAAGCAGAGCATGAATTCTGAGTATGGGTCACCATACTTCGCTGAATGTCACGTCACTTTCACTTTCAAGTCTGGTTCCTGCAATCGTCACAAGTGGCTTAAAGTGATAGTTCACCCAATAAAGGAAATTAGATGTTTATCTTCTTACCCCCAGGCATGGCTGTAGCCAGCGATGAGGTCACCGAGGTTCTGTGTTGTGTAATATTCGTTTCCTGTGAAAAACTGTTCCTGTGGGTGGAGTTACATGAATATTCATTAGTTCCCTTGTTGTGGGCGTGTTCTTGAAACAACACACAAATGAATGGAACTGAATCAGATCGCTGCTTGTTTAATGGATTATTTTGAATAGGCAATGAAATGTCAATGTTAAGCACTGAAGCATTGCAGCAGTGTCAAAGCATTGCAGTTTGTGTAATATGATAAATCGTCTGTAAGCTGTTTTGCTTGATTGATTACAGGCACACAGCAAAACAATAAGCGAATAATCTATGCTAATCTTGGGTAATATAGTTAGCTTTGTATAGATTTCATTTGTGGGACATTAGGCTAATTGCTGTTTGAATAGTTTGATTAGCCTATAGTTATGCTACTGGTGACTATTACTGCAGTGTGTTCACAATGCTTAAAACAAATAAAACCTATCTGTTTAATAAATACAGCTAGAAACTAGCCATCCTGTTTCATTTATATAAATGCCTATACAAAATAATCCATTAAACAAGAAGCGATTTGATGAGCGTACGCTGATATTTTCAGTTCCATTCATTTGCACGTAGTTTCAAGAACACGCCCACAACAAGGGAACTAATGAATATTCATGTAACTCCACCCACGGGAACAGTTTTTCACAGGAAACGAATATTACACAACACTGCACGCGTACTGCAGTAAAGTTGGTTTTATATTCGCACATTCGGACTTCGGTGTTCAATAACTATTTAATCACATGTGCAATAAAGTAGATTTTTGCAAATGATATTCAGCAACATTATTGTCAACCTACTACATTTTTGACAATTGATAAAAATGGCCAAGTAATGTCACTGATTGTGGTGTATATGACAGATGTACCAGCAAATAACACCCACATTATATCTTCTAAAGCTGTAGATTAACATATATCCTACATGAACTTAAATTTGGTATTTTAGTGGAAAATCATGTGTAATCTCCTGCACTTCATTCTACATTTGTTTATATTTATTTATTTGTCTCAAAATGAACAAAAACTGTGTTGGTTTTAACAATGACATATGACTGATTTCAATAGGTTTTGAAAGCATAGCCCATCTGCTCCAAAGCAGACAAAAAAATGTCTTGCTGTTTTATTCACCTCAGTTTGTCTGGTTTTAAGTGTGATAATAATTTAACAGTGTTTTCCAAGTGCCGGATAAAAAGAAAATGGCTAAACATTTATGTGCTCCTGTTCTATGACTTAGTTTAATAGCTAAGTTATTAAACTTTCACAATATTATACTTCAGGTGGATCGAATTATGTTTACAGACCTGCAGAACTATCACTGTCCATGGTACTGAATCCATCAGATTACTGACAAGTACTCAGAAAGCATGACAGCAAACCTAATGTTTATTTTGGGTGAACAGTTCTTCTTTTCAAGATGGTTGCTTAATCATTTGCACCTCACATATCAAGTCAAGTCACTTTTTGCCTTGGTGAGAGAAATTCTTCACTCCAGAAATCGCAGAAACAATGAACATATAACCATACAGACTTCAACAGGTGAAAATGTGCAATATGCACATACATATAGTCAGTAAATGGATGTTGTTCCCTCAACATAGCATCTTGAGGCCACGACATAAGGATGTCGTTACCTCGACAAAATGATCTCGTGGCCACGACATATTATCACGTTCCCATGAGTTATTATGTAGTGGCAACGACATAACTAAGTAAATCGAACAAGTCACCTTACGGGCACCATACATACATGTGTTTGATTGGATTTTAATTCCACTCTGGAAATAAATGCTGAATTTCTGAACAGCAAATTCTCTCACATGTTTCCACATGCATTCTTATTCATTCATTTAAAAGAGACTTTATGCCTGACTATTAAATAAACATAGTTTCATTAAAATATATCTAGTGGATTAAAACAACATTAAAACATCATTGAGATTCTTGAGCTACACAATGATTTAAGCACAACAAAAATACAAGTGATTTAAGGTTTGGACATCATTTAAACATTAGAGTCATGCTTTATTCTCTGACAGTACACCATGTTATGCAATTACACAATCATTCAATGGTAATAATATATAATTTTGTTATAAATGAATGAAATTTAATCATCAAGCACAAACACAGTATTACTAGATAAGATATGACAATTATATGTATGTTTGTTAATATAGCAATATAACAGTTCATTAAAATACAAATAAAGTTTATGTAAAGAAATGCATATTGTATAAGAATACGTTAAGCATAAGAATAATGTTTGTCTATAAAACTAATTTCAAGCATTTAAGCGTAAGCACTGAGATCAAAGATTTTCAGGTTCATGAGAAACAAGTGCATCTATATAAGCACAATCAGTATGGGATTATTAATTAATAATGAGACAGTTGCAGACTTGGTCAAACTTTTCTTCTTTTCATATTTACAAATGATCAGTTTGCCAAAGCCACCTAATAAACACAAATCACTGTGTTTCTGTGCACACGTCAGCATCGTTATCAGTAATGAGCTTATTTTCACTATAAGTTCTGACATCAGTAGGCGTGTTTCCATTACAGATTTGCACAAAACTTTGGCAATATATTATACATTTTGATTAAAAAGAAGTATTGCGAAATGACAGTGTTTCCATTAACCCATGTTATATGGCTGAAACGTAACCTTTTGGCTCTCGTGTCATGGCAACAGATTTTGATGGATTTTGTCTATATTTATTCAAAGGAAGCGTATGCATGTATCTTTACAGAAGTAGAGAGCCGCTTCAGAAACGTGTGTCGTGTGTCTAGAATAAACACAAGCAGTGACTAGAGTAGCCACAATCAGCTTCAGTGTCCACCGCAGATGTGTGTAGTGTAAAATGTCTAAGCTTTAATATTAGTGAAAGCCCTTTATACTGAAGAGCAGCCACGCATGAATTGTTTCTTGGAGGTTATAGTACACTGAAGAGTGATCATATGAATTTTTACATACGCCATGTGACCTGTAAATGCAAAAAAACAAAAAAAAAGTTTCCATTGCAGTTTTGGGAATTATTCCCAATTATTTGCATTGGCTGAAAAACCACATTATGTGAGTGTAAAAACTTTTTTGCGATATGTGGGCATTATTGCGAAATTGATGCATTTCTATTAGGTGTATTTTTAATTCGCAATTTCAATTTGCGCAGTATGAAGGGTAATGGAAACTTGCCTAATATCAACATTATATGTCTCTCCATTTTCAACTTTTCCCCTCAATGTCACCGTCTTTCTACAGTCTCTCACGTTTGCATTGGGATGGTGTTGTATGAATGTCAGGCCAGAAGCCTCTTCGATAAATTTAATAGTATATCCGCCATAGTCATCCAAGTTTTCAGTTTCTGGTTCCTCATTGGGTATCACATAGCATTCTGGCTTTTCTACTGTCCCATCCCCATTCTGCACAATTATCACCTTAAAGAGGTGAGTTGGTTCTGCTTTATCTCCCAAATGTTCAATTTTCTCTGGGTTGCGCACACGAATAAGCTTATCGTTTCTTTCTCTCAGGTAAAGTGGTCCAGTGTACACATGGACATTGCAGTCCCTGTTTCTCTGTAGCCTTCTACAGTGATTCTCCAGTTTCCTCCACAGGCCCTGGTTTAATTTCTTATGCTGCGGTATAATGTTGCTGAAAAAATTAGCGTCATGATTTGCTTCCCGACACCACCTGTGATTGGCAGCTGCAGCCAGATGACCTTTGTGATAGACATTTCCAAATGGTTTTAGCTTTTTACAATTGTCCTCTAAAGTTTCACTGTTCAGTACCTCATATACCCATTCAGCATTATTGGTTTTATTGCTGAATGACATGGTGTAAGATTTTCTTTGTCTTATATCCATAGCAGATGGAAGTCCATCTATTAATTTATAGTGAGAGTTGTTATTTTCAACATAATCATCTTCTGTAGCTGTATGTTCAGTGCCAAACATTTCTGTGACTGGGATACATATGTAGATGGATTCATCTTCTGGATGGTTCTCTGCTTCTTCAGTTTTTGATGCACTGTCATCAGTGCTGGGCTGGTCATCGGGAGCACCGGGATCATTAGTGACCTTTCTCCCAGCAGGAAGTCCTGCCCCAGACCGGCCCTGACTGGCACTACTTGCTTGATTGAGACCACTTTTGGATGATTTGGGATTTGCTCCAGAACTCTTTCTATCTTCTCCAGCAGCTTCCACTGTCTCCAGTTCATCACTGCTTTGAGTTGATCTGTCTTCTGGGTTTCGTTTCATGCTTTCTGCTTTTCCACGAGCTTGATTAACATCAACAGTTGACCAAAGACCATCTTCCCCTCCTCCATTCTCTCTTTCAGCTATTATTTGGTGGGGATTATCTGTGAAATTCAACTTTTCATTGTTGCCAATGCTTTTCTGCTGCTCACAACTGTTAACTATGGTATCCTTGTTTTCTTTCATTCTTGGTGTTTTTTCACAAGATTTCTTAGTTTCAGTCGTTGTGTCATCATGATCCTCCTGTACTTGATTTTGTTTACAGCCATCATAAACCAATCTTTTTAACATCTGTAAAATTATCACATGAGCCCAGTGTTTTCTTCTATCTGATTTTTTATCCATTCTTTGTGTTTTTCCCCAAGCTCGTTTGATATCATCAGCTGACCAGTAATCACCATACTCATTTTTAATGTCATATTTCTCTTCAATATTGTTTTTTGTTTTACTTAAGCTCTCAAACCTGTTAAAAAATGATAACAAATCTCTAGCTATGTCATCTAAAGTGACATCAGGTGGGTTTTTTCCCCCTTTCTCAAAAGTGGTTTTATTATTTCCATCAGATTCAGAAGTTTGATTTTGTAAACTGAAAAAACCCATCGTGATGTGAGACTTAGGAACAAAGTTCAGGAATGAAGCACTTTTGACCAAATCTGCTGTAATTACTTCTTCAACGTCTTCAAAGATCTTCTCTTCTTCCTGGATAAAATAATGTGAACACTTCTGGTGAGAAAGAACTAAATTCTGCTTAATTCAGATATTACGTCCATTCAGTAGAGACAGAAAGAAATACTCACATCAACAGGTTTGTGATCTGATCAACAGAAACGTCTGCTTCTCTGATTTTATGTCAGTTCTGTTCTGCTCTGAACACAACAAACACACATATTCAAAAAATACTTTTACTGTAATGTGCTCTTATTTATGTAAACAGAGCTAACTCAGTTTGTTTTGTTGTAGTTTTTTACTAAGAACATTGTTTTAATAAAAACTAAAGTCATGCCAACTCGAATACTTTATTAAGAAGGAAGTAATTCTGCAAAACCTGCTGTTAAAAAATAAAAGTAACACTGAAGTAGTTGTTCATAGACAGTGAAATGTTTCATTTAAAAGAGAGGTGGTTGTAATATTTGTATAATTATTGATCATTTATGTTTGATCACTATGTCACACTCTCAAATGATAAGCTTCTGTTCTGATCTGAAGTCTTGAAATGTCTTGTGTCCATCAGCTGTCACTTTCATACCAGACGAGTGTAAGCAATCTGTGTTCAGTTTCTGTGCTTTTAGTTCCTGTTTCCTTGTTACCTTGTATCCTTCACCCTGTCTCGTTGTGTTACATTACATTATATATTGTGTTCGCTTTATGAGCAGTCTCATTTATTAAATGTGTTTTTATCTGCATCAAGTCAAGCCAGCATGTGACACTTGTAATAGTTTTAGATAAGTATTAAAGCTTGTGCATATTACTAGCATATTGGTTGTTTATTAGTACTTATAAAGCACATATTAATGGCTTTTCTGCATGACCATATTTTAGATCCTTATTTCTATCCCAAACCTAAACTTAACAACTACCTTAATAACTATTAATAAGCAGCAAATTAGGAGTTTATTGAGACAAAAGTCATAGTTAATAGTTAGTGAAAACTATAAACCTAAACTTAACTGTGACCTAAAAATATCTAGAACACAGTCTTGAGGTTAATTAGATCCTCAAGTGTTTAATAAAGTGCTGATTGAGCATTAGTGATGAACAGCTGCTGTTAACAAGCAGAATCACTAAAGGAAAGAGAAACACAAGAAATACAAGTGTCTCCCAAACACAGTCTTAGATGAAATCAAGTGAAATAAAATACTGAGATCTGAGCAGAGGATGATTAAACAACTCCACAAACAGCATCATCAGCTTCACGCTTTATTTCTGTCTGACATCTACAACAATTTGTACTGAGAATGAATTAACAGTCAGGGTGAATTAACATAATGAAGAATTATTAACATATTGAATAATTAATTAGTGATTTTTGTTTGCTTTTGCTGGGATCTTGTTTTCTCTGGTTGCTATTAATACTGTTAACATTTGTTATGAAAAGAAAAACCAAGAGAAAATGGGATCGTGTGACGTTGCTCATTTACTGATCAACATTTGAGACGTTTTATATTGATGACATAACTTCCTGCAGAAATGCCCATATGGATGATGTGACAATGTGTTTATTTACATTATCAAACCTCTGTAACATAGACATTGTATCTGTTTATTATTAATAATAATAATATTTTAATAATACTCTTTTTTTTAAAGACTTTTAAAGCTTTTAAGTATTTACTTTTCATGTAAAGCTGTTCAGCGATATATATTATATATAAAAATGAACAATGGTAGTTTTTATAGTCCAGAGGACTGAAATATATTCCTTACCTATCCTTGTCTGTCCTCCAGAAACTTCAGTGAATACTGAACTTCAGTGTTCAGTATTATAAAGATCCAGTAACCTTTCTGTTTAGTTTTCACACACTGTCTTATACAGAAATATCAGCTGTGTTTCTGTTGTCAGCGTTCAACACCGAGAGTTATTCATATCTGTTCTTCAGTAGATGATGATGATGATGATTGAGGAGTGTTTCAGGTGCGATGCTCTTTATTAAGTTCAGGGCGTCATGATGATGCATCCTCCTCCTCCTCCGGCGTTCATACTCACCTGTCTAGCTGTTGTGAGAATATGTGTTCCTTAGTTCCCTAGAGTAATAAAAAAAAGATGGCAAACAAATCATCTTATTATTATTCATATTGCAATATCTACTTTTGTATAATTGCATTTATGCTCAGAAATGTGTTTCATGTTCATAGTCATTGCTTGTATAAAGAACAAGTCGATCTTTTGTCGCTGTACAAGTTTTGCAGGTGACTGTGGAAAGCTGTTGTTACTCACCGCACACGTCTTTGAGTCACTGTGAAATGCTGGATGTCATTCATCATTACATTGCAGCAGTTTTGTTCTTTCTTCACACCAGAGCTGGGACAAGTCTATTAATTATTGTCCTTCGCTGAGACTTAAATTAAACTTCAGTGTATGTATTTCTGTCCGAAGCTGCTATGTTTGCACACATGCACTTTATTTAGTCTCATGTGAGTGTGTATATCGTGTTAGTCCTTCTAAGACGTGAAAAGGCTTCATCTTGTGGCGGAAGTTGACAGAAAATGACATGTTTTCTTCAAAAGAGTGGTAATGGAAGGAATATGAAATTATTAAAATATTCGGACCCACTTTATATTAAGTGGCCTTAACTACTATGTAGTTACATTTTAATTATTAATTTGGTACAATTCACTTATTGTGTACATACATGTTTTTACATTGTACTTATATTTGAAAAATATCTGCACATAATTACATCTGTAATTAATTTCTGTAATTACATGTATAATTACACGTTGACCCATCCCTTACACCTTAACACACCCTTAAACTTACCCATACCACCAAATCTGTCCCTAACCGTACCTGTTTCCCACCTCAATAGCAGCAAAAAAAGTTGCAATACAATATGAACACAATAAGTACATTGTATTTATTTTTTGATGTAAGTACATAGTAGTTAAGGCCACTTAATATAAAGTGGGACCAAATATTCATTTTGCTTCCGTCCCATTTTATTTTACATTCATACGTTGTAATCTGAAATTTTGAGATGTCCTGTGTTTATGCTTTTAGGAAACAAAACGCTTCATAGAGAACTGGAACAAATTGTCACGGTTGGGTTAAGGGAAAAACACAAGGAAAGGGTAAGATCCAATAGCAGGTAAGGTTTATTGCACAAACAGGTTAAATACAAAATAAAACTGTCTTGAGAGACAAACCAAACAAAAAGGGAACCGGATGAAACGGGGAACTCGGAAGAACGAGAAGGTAGAGGAAGTCTGGGGGAACGAGAGCATGAGACACATAGGGTAAGGACTCCATAAAGACGACAGAGAAAGACAGCTCTATATAGGGAGACTAATGACTAAGGATAGTCAACACCTGTGCGATTTAATTGGAGTGCAATTACTGTGACGACATGACCAGACAAGCGGAATTAAAGTGCCTATGGTGAAGTGCCTAAGGAGAAGTGCGCTCACTAGGGGACACCCAGGAAACAGAGACTGATAGCGTGACATTACCCCCTCCCCTACGGAGCAGCTACCAGATGCTCCACCTGAAACCCCGGAAAACCCAACAGAAAAAGAGGTAGGAGGGAGGTGAAGCGGAGGCGGACTAGGGGGAGGGACGGAGGGTCAGAAAACAGAGACAAACAACCAGGTGGAATGGAGAGACAGAGACAAAGACAGGACAACCAGGTAAAATGGAAGAAAAGAGACGGAACAACCAGACGTGATGGAAAGGTAGAGACAGGAAGGTGTAACACAAAACAAGGAGTCCAGGAGGGTGGTGGACCGGCGGAAGGAAAGAGGGGAGGGACGGAGGGCCAGGTCCAACGGAGGAAAATAGAAAAAACAAAAAACAAATGAAAACAAAAACATGGGTAAATGGAGGACATTAGGTGATGCCCACCCGGGCGGAACAGAGGGCCATCACCCCCATGTGGTCAAAGCAGAAGCCCCCCCAGGACGGAGTGGAAGGCCACCACCTCCACGTGGTCGCGGCCGGAGTCCCCCAGGGCGGAGCGGATGACCACCACGTCCTCTTGGTCACCGCCGGAGTCCCCCAGGGCGGAGCGGATGACCACCACGTCCTCTTGGTCACTGCCGGAGTCCCCCAGGGCGGAGCGGATGACCACCACGTCCTCATGGTCACCGTCGGAGTCCCCCAGGGCGAAGTGGTCTCGGGCACTGCATCGGGAACGGCCTCCGGCACCGCATCGGGAAAGGTTTCGGGCCCCGCCTCGGTCTCCGGAACCGCAACGGACACCGCCTCGGCTTCGGGCCCCGCCTCGGCCTCCGGAAAAGCATCGGACACCGCCTCGGCCTTGGGCACCGCCTCGGCCTCCGGAACAGCATCGGGCACCGCCTCGGGCACCGCCTCGGCATCGGCCTCTGGAACGGCCTCGGGCACCGCCTCGGCCTCGGGAACAGCATCGGGCTCCGCCTCGGCATCGGGCACCGCATCGGCCTCTGGAACAGCATCGGGCACCGCGTCGGCCTCTGGAACGGCATCGGGCACCGCCTCGGCATCGGGCACCGCGTCGGCATCGGGCACCGCCTCGGCATCGGGCACCGCCTCGGCATCGGCCTCTGGAACAGCCTCGGTCACCGCCTCGGGCACCGCCTCGGGAACAGCATCGGCCTCTGGAACAGCATCGGGCTCCGCCTCGGCATCGGGCACCGCATCGGCCTCTGGAACAGCATCGGGCACCGCCTCGGCATCGGGCACCGCATCGGCCTCTGGAACAGCATCGGGCACCGCCTCGGCATCGGGCACCGCATCGGCCTCTGGAACAGCATCGGGCACCGCCTCGGCATCGGGCACCGCCTCGGGAACTGCATCGGCATCGGGAACAGCCTCGGGCACCGCCTCGGGAACTGCATCGGGAACAGCATCGGCATCGGCCTCTGGAACAGCATCGGGCTCCGCCTCGGCATCGGGCACCGCATCAGCATCGGGCACCGCCTCGGCAACAGCATCGGCCTCGGGAACAGCATCGGGCTCCGCCTCGGCATCGGGCACCGCATCGGCCTCTGGAACAGCATCGGGCACCGCGTCGGCCTCTGGAACGGCATCGGGCACCGCCTCGGCATCGGGCACCGCCTCGGCATCGGGCACCGCCTCGGCATCGGGCACCGCCTCGGGAACAGCATCGGCCTCGGGAACAGCATCGGCCTCGGGAACAGCATCGGCCTCGACCTCTGGAACAGCATCGGGCTCCGCCTCGGCATCGGGCACCGCATCGGCCTCTGGAACAGCATCGGGCACCGCATCGGCCTCTGGAACAGCATCGGGCACCGCCTCGGCATCGGGCACCGCCTCGGGAACTGCATCGGCATCGGGAACAGCCTCGGGCACCGCCTCGGGAACTGCATCGGGAACAGCATCGGCATCGGCCTTTGGAACAGCATCGGGCTCCGCCTCGGCATCGGGCACCGCCTCGGGAACTGCATCGGCATCGGGAACAGCATCGGGCTCCGCCTCGGCATCGGGCACCGCCTCGGGAACTGCATCGGCATCGGGAACAGCCTCGGGAACTGCATCGGGAACAGCATCGGCCTCTGGAACAGCATCGGGCACCGCCTCGGGAACAGCATCGGCCTCGGGAACAGCATCGACCTCGGGAACAGCATCGGCCTCGGGAACAGCATCGGCCTCGGCATCGGGCACCGCCTCGGCATCGGGTACCGCTTCGGGAACTGCATCGGCATCGGGAACAGCATCGGGCTCCGCCTCGGCATCGGGCACCGCCTCGGCAACGGGCACCGCCTCGGCATCGGGCACCGCCTCGGGAACTGCATCGGCATCGGGAACAGCATCGGGCTCCGCCTCGGCATTGGGCACCGCCTCGGCATCGGGCACCGCCTCGGCATCGGGAACAGCCTCGGGCTCCGCCTCGGGAACTGCATCAGGAACAGCATCGGGAACAGCATCGGGCTCCGCCTCGGCATCGGGCACCGCATCGGCATCGGGCACCGCCTCGGCATCGGGCACCGCCTCGGGAACTGCATCGGCATCGGGAACAGCATCGGGCTCCGCCTCGGCATCGGGCACCGCCTCGGCATCGGGCACCGCCTCGGGAACTGCATCGGCATCGGGAACAGCCTCGGGCACAGCATCGGCCTCGGGAACAGCATCGGCCTCTGGGACTTTCTCCAGGCCTTGAGGGACGGTCGACGCCTGTCTCCTCCTCCTCCGTCCTCCACGATGGCGAGTCGGCGGCACCTTGTCTGGAGACTCAGGCGTTGAGTCGTCCATCTTAAGCTGTGGCTCTGGGCTGGCGACAATCCTGTGCTGTGGTGTTAGGCTGGCGGCCATCTTGTGCTGTGGCGCTGGGCTGGCGGCCATCTTGTGCTGTGGCGCTGGGCTGGCGGCCATCTTGTGCTGTGGCGCTGGGCTGGCGGCCATCTTGTGCGGTGGCGCTGGGCAGGTGGCAGTCTTGTCTGGAACTTCTGGTGTGGTTGTTGCATCCCACTGAGCACGATGGTGCAGGTATTTGGTAAACCCCCAAAAGTCCAGGATCTCTAACCCCTTCATCTCCCATTGAGGTAAAGGATCATCCAGGCAATTATTAAACAAATCTTTAAGTGCTGCATCATTGTAACCTAACCCGACTGCCAAAGTCCAAAACAATTGCGCCAGGCCACCCACCTCGCTTCCCTTTTGATGAAGGGTGGTTAAGTTCCGGAATCTCCTCCTCCGTTCCTCCATGGTGGCTGGGGAACAGATTCGAAATCTCACACCGCTGGATCTAGGCATGATGGAGTCCTTCTGTCACGGTTGGGTTAAGGGAAAAACACAAGGAAAGGGTAAGATCCAATAGCAGGTAAGGTTTATTGCACAAACAGGTTAAATACAAAATAAAACTGTCTTGAGAGACAAACCAAACAAAAAGGGAACCGGATGAAACGGGGAACTCGGAAGAACGAGAAGGTAGAGGAAGTCTGGGGGAACGAGAGCATGAGACACATAGGGTAAGGACTCCATAAAGACGACAGAGAAAGACAGCTCTATATAGGGAGACTAATGACTAAGGATAGTCAACACCTGTGCGATTTAATTGGAGTGCAATTACTGTGACGACATGACCAGACAAGCGGAATTAAAGTGCCTATGGTGAAGTGCCTAAGGAGAAGTGCGCTCACTAGGGGACACCCAGGAAACAGAGACTGATAGCGTGACACAAATGTGTTGTATTTAAGAGGCCAAGACAATGAATCAATGTTTCACAAAAATCACATGATTGTTCTGGACTTCAGTGATGATGTAACCAATCAAACTGTAGAAAGGGTTAATATAATTTGGTTATTTCTGAACATATCCTGTAATGTATAAAAGTGTGTGTATTCTTCTGGTCGTTGAGTTGCTCTGCTGTGTCTGAAGTGACTCCGGGCTTCGTTCTGCATCAGAGATTCAAGCACACACCTGGGGCAATCAAAACTTTACTTTCACTTTCATTTTCATCACGAGAATCACAAAGACCTGCTGCTGGTAAATGTTTGAAGAGGGTGGAACGGTTCCTGATCGTCTTGTTCACCGAGTCAGACAGGAGCATCAAGATTTCTTTAGGATGACATTAAAAAAATGCATTCAACCTGAACACGAGAGAACACATCTATTGACAGCAAAACAACACATGACACATGACTTTTATTGGGTAACACTTTAGAATAGGTAACACCTATTAGTTGCTTATTAGCATGCATATTACTAGAATATTAGCCATGTATTAGTGCTAATTAAGAACATATTAATGTCTTATTCAACTTGAGCTTATTCTACATCCCTAATCTTACCCAATACCTAAACCTAACTACCTTACTAACTATTAATAATCAGCAAATTAAGAATTCATTGGGAGAAATGTCGTAGTTAATAGTTGATAAGTGTTACCTATTCTAAAGTGTTACCATTTATTGTTAGTGTTTGAAGCTCACAGAGTTTCTCCAGGGTCAGTCATCATCAAATCTGTCAAAATGATTTTTTTTTTCACATAAGTTATGACTTAATTACGTCACTAGGCCAAGGACAGCATTTTGAACAACAAGAGTGAGTCTTTCTTCACTTTACAGATTTAGAAAATACATTTAGAAAAACTTTATTGAATTTGTGTTGGGATTTTTTCTTTTAGATTTGGACAAAGTGCACTCAAAATCAATTTTAACAACAAAAAATAGAAAGGAATCTCTCCAGGGTCTGTCACGATCAAATCTTTGTCAAAATGATTTCTTCACATGCTGAAGTCACAGCTATAAGCACTCGTCTGTTGATTATGGTGCTGATTTGTAGACATGAACAGATCTTACAGAGACGTCAAACCTGTTTCTGTCTCTTCATGTGTTCTGCATCATGTCGTTGTGTTCATCGTGTGTTTCTTGCCTTTTTTGGTCACTGTACTTTCATTATCAGGGTTACACACTTTGTTTGCTCGGCTGGGGTGATTTTTTGATGGGCTTGATCAATGTCACACCTTCATATTTATTTTATATATGGCAAATTACTCAAATACTTCACATACTAACATTGTACCAGATGAACGTTTTAGAAACTGTCCCAACTAACTTTCCCTTTGCTGCTGGTTTGATCACTAGCTAATATTACCAGACAATCAGATTTCCTGCAGATAATTTATTAAACTATTAAAAAAAGGTGTGGTATATAAATAGTATAGTCATAGTACTGTATACAATGCTTGTTTGAACACAGTTGTAAAACAGGAAGAGAGTTTAAAAAAAACACTCAGTTATTTGCATTAATCAATGACAAGAATAACAGAAAAATGCACTCAAAACACCTGGACGATGCAAAACTGTGTGACGTAAATTAAATTTTATTTAACATTTAAACATAATGGTCATGCTTGATTCTCCAGCAACACGCCGCATTAATCTTTCAATTTAATCTTTCCATAATATTTGCAATAAAATTGGAAGATTTTTTTTTTTTTTTTTGGTTATAAATGAATTAAATTATATTTTTGAGCAAGGACAAAACCAGTGCTCAAGTTCTTCTGGTCTTATCCTGATTCACTGTGGTCTATAATATTCATGTGAAACAGAGAATTACAAAGACAACAGATAATTTCATTAAAAATATGACATTTCAATCAGGTTTTGCAGGTGACTGTGGAAAGCTGTTGTTACTCACCGCACACGTCTTTGAGTCACTGTGAAATGCTGGATGTCATTCATCATTACATTGCAGCAGTTTTGCTCTTTCCTCACACCAGAGCTGGGACAAGTCTATTAATTATTGTCCTTCGCTGAGACTTAAATTAAACTTCAGTGTATGTATTTCTGTCCGAAGCTGCTATGTTTGCACACATGCACTTTATTTAGTCTCATGTGAGTGTGTATATCGTGTTAGTCCTTCTAAGACGTGCAAAGGCTTCATCTTGTTGCGGAAGTTGACAGAAAATGACATGTTTTCTTCAAAAGAGTGGTAATGGAAGGAATATGAAATTATTAAAATATTCGGACCCACTTTATATTAAGTGGCCTTAACTACTATGTAGTTACATTTTAATTATTAATTTGGTACAATGCACTTATTGTGTACATACATGTTTTTACATTGTACTTATATTTGAAAAATATCTGCAAATAATTACATCTGTAATTAATTTCTGTAATTACATGTATAATTACACGCTGACCCATCCCTTACACCTTAACACACCCTTAAACTTACCCATACCACCAAATCTGTCCCTAACCGTACCTGTTTCCCACCTCAATAGCAGCAAAAAAAAGTTGCAATACAATATGAACACAATAAGTACATTGTATTTATTTTTTGATGTAAGTACATAGTAGTTAAGGCCACTTAATATAAAGTGGGACCAAATATTCATTTTGCTTCCTTCCCATTTTATTTTACATTCATACGTTGTAATCTGAAATTTTGAGATGTCCTGTGTTTATGCTTTTAGGAAACAAAACGCTTCATAGAGAACTGGAACAAATGTGTTGTATTTAAGAGGCCAAGACAATGAATCATATGTTTCACAAAAATCACAGGATTGTTCTGGACTTCAGTGATGATGTAACCATTCAAACTGTAGAAAGGGTTAATATAATTTGGTTATTTCTGAACGTATCCTGTAATGTATAAAAGTGTGTGTATTCTTCTGGTCGTTGAGTTGCTCTGCTGTGTCTGAAGTGACTCCGGGCTTCGTTCTGCATCAGAGATTCAAGCACACACCTGGGGCAATCAAAACTTTACTTTCACTTTCATTTTCATCACGAGAATCACAAAGACCTGCTGCTGGTAAATGTTTGAAGAGGGTGGAACGGTTCCTGATCGTCTTGTTCACCGAGTCAGACAGGAGCATCAAGATTTCTTTAGGATGACATTAAAAAAATGCATTCAACCTGAACACGAGAGAACACATCTATTGACAGCAAAACAACACATGACACATGACTTTTATTGGGTAACACTTTAGAATAGGTAACACCTATTAGTTGCTTATTAGCATGCATATTACTAGAATATGAGCCATGTATTAGTGCTAATTAAGAACATATTAATGTCTTATTCAACTTGAGCTTATTCTACATCCCTAATCTTACCCAATACCTAAACCTAACAACTACCTTACTAACTATTAATAATCAGCAAACTAAGAATTCATTGGGAGAAATGTCGTAGTTAATAGTTGATAAGTGTTACCTATTCTAAAGTGTTACCATTTATTGTTAGTGTTTGAAGCTCACAGAGTTTCTCCAGGGTCAGTCATCATCAAATCTGTCAAAATGATTTTTTTTCACATAAGTTATGACTTAATTACGTCACTAGGCCAAGGACAGCATTTTGAACAACAAGAGTGAGTCTTTCTTCACTTTACAGATTTAGAAAATACATTTAGAAAAACTTTATTGAATTTGTGTTGGGATTTTTTCTTTCAGATTTGGACAAAGTGCACTCAAAATCAATTTTAACAACAAAAAATAGAAAGGAATCTCTCCAGGGTCTGTCACGATCAAATCTTTGTCAAAATGATTTCTTCACATGCTGAAGTCACAGCTATAAGCACACGTCTGTTGATTATGGTGCTGATTTGTAGACATGAACAGATCTAACAGAGACGTCAAACCTGTTTCTGTCTCTTCATGTGTTCTGCATCATGTCGTTGTGTTCATCGTGTGTTTCTTGCCTTTTTTGGTCACTGTACTTTCATTATCAAGGTTACACACTTTGTTTGCTCGGCTGGAGTGATTTTGTAATGGGCTTGATCAATGTCACACCTTCATATTTATTTTATATGTGGCAAATTACTCAAATACTTCACATACTAACATTGTACCAGATGAACGTTTTAGAAACTGTCCCAACTAACTTTCCCTTTGTTGCTGGTTCGATAGCTAGCTAATATTACCAGACAATCAGATTTATTGCAGATAATTTATCAAACTATTAAAAAAAGGTGTGGTATATAAATAGTATAGTCATAGTACTGTATACAATGCTTGTTTAAACACAGTTGTAAAACAGGAAGAGAGTTTAAAAAAACACTCAGTTATTTGCATTAATCAATGACAAGAATAATAGAAAAATGCACTCAAAACACCTGGACGATGCAAAACTGTGTGACGTAAATTAAATTTTATTTAACATTTAAACATAATGGTCATGCTTGATTCTCCAGCAACACGCCGCATTAATCTTTCAATTTAATCTTTCCATAATATTTGCAATACAATTGGAAGATTTTTATTTATTTATTTTTTTTGGTTATAAATGAATTAAATTATATTTTTGAGCAAGGACAAAACCAGTGTTCAAGTTCTTCTGGTCTTATCCTGATTCACTGTGGTCTATAATATTCATGTGAAACAGAGAATTACAAAGACAACAGATAATTTCATTAAAAATATGACATTTCAATTAGGTTTTGCAGGTGACTGTGGAAAGCTGTTGTTACTCACCGCACACGTCTTTGAGTCACTGTGAAATGCTGGATGTCATTCATCATTACATTGCAGCAGTTTTGCTCTTTCCTCACACCAGAGCTGGGACAAGTCTATTAATTATTGTCCTTCGCTGAGACTTAAATTAAACTTCAGTGTATGTATTTCTGTCCGAAGCTGCTATGTTTGCACACATGCACTTTATTTAGTCTCATGTGAGTGTGTATATCGTGTTAGTCCTTCTAAGACGTGCAAAGGCTTCATCTTGTTGCGGAAGTTGACAGAAAATGACATGTTTTCTTCAAAAGAGTGGTAATGGAAGGAATATGAAATTATTAAAATATTCGGACCCACTTTATATTAAGTAGCCTTAACTACTATGTAGTTACATTTTAATTATTAATTTGGTACAATGCACTTGTTTTTACATTGTACTTATATTTGAAAAATATCTGCACATAATTACATCTGTAATTAATTTCTGTAATTACATGTATAATTACACGCTGACCCATCCCTTACACCTTAACACACCCTTAAACTTACCCATACCACCAAATCTGTCCCTAACCGTACCTGTTTCCCACCTCAATAGCAGCAAAAAAAAGTTGCAATACAATATGAACACAATAAGTACATTGTATTTATTTTTTGATGTAAGTACATAGTAGTTAAGGCCACTTAATATAAAGTGGGACCAAATATTCATTTTGCTTCCTTCCCATTTTATTTTACATTCATACGTTGTAATCTGAAATTTTGAGATGTCCTGTGTTTATGCTTTTAGGAAACAAAACGCTTCATAGAGAACTGGAACAAATGTGTTGTATTTAAGAGGCCAAGACAATGAATCATATGTTTCACAAAAATCACAGGATTGTTCTGGACTTCAGTGATGATGTAACCATTCAAACTGTAGAAAGGGTTAATATAATTTGGTTATTTCTGAACATATCCGGTAATGTATAAAAGTGTGTGTATTCTTCTGGTCGTTGAGTTGCTCTGCTGTGTCTGAAGTGACTCCGGGCTTCGTTCTGCATCAGAGATTCAAGCACACACCTGGGGCAATCAAAACTTTACTTTCACTTTCATTTTCATCACGAGAATCACAAAGACCTGCTGCTGGTAAATGTTTGAAGAGGGTGGAACGGTTCCTGATCGTCTTGTTCACCGAGTCAGACAGGAGCATCAAGATTTCTTTAGGATGACATTAAAAAAATGCATTCAACCTGAACACGAGAGAACACATCTATTGACAGCAAAACAACACATGACACATGACATTTATTGGGTAACACTTTAGAATAGGTAACACCTATTAGTTGCTTATTAGCATGCATATTACTAGAATATTAGCCATGTATTAGTGCTAATTAAGAACATATTAATGTCTTATTCAACTTGAGCTTATTCTACATCCCTAATCTTACCCAATACCTAAACCTAACAACTACCTTACTAACTATTAATAATCAGCAAACTAAGAATTCATTGAGAGAAATGTCGTAGTTAATAGTTGATAAGTGTTACCTATTCTAAAGTGTTACCATTTATTGTTAGTGTTTGAAGCTCACAGAGTTTCTCCAGGGTCAGTCATCATCAAATCTGTCAAAATGATTTTTTTTTTCACATAAGTTATGACTTAATTACGTCACTAGGCCAAGGACAGCATTTTGAACAACAAGAGTGAGTCTTTCTTCACTTTACAGATTTAGAAAATACATTTAGAAAAACTTTATTGAATTTGTGTTGGGATTTTTTCTTTTAGATTTGGACAAAGTGCACTCAAAATCAATTTTAACAACAAAAAATAGAAAGGAATCTCTCCAGGGTCTGTCACGATCAAATCTTTGTCAAAATGATTTCTTCACATGCTGAAGTCACAGCTATAAGCACACGTCTGTTGATTATGGTGCTGATTTGTAGACATGAACAGATCTAACAGAGACGTCAAACCTGTTTCTGTCTCTTCATGTGTTCTGCATCATGTCGTTGTGTTCATCGTGTGTTTCTTGCCTTTTTTGGTCACTGTACTTTCATTATCAGGGTTACACACTTTGTTTGCTCGGCTGGGGTGATTTTTTGATGGGCTTGATCAATGTCACACCTTCATATTTATTTTATATATGGCAAATTACTCAAATACTTCACATACTAACATTGTACCAGATGAACGTTTTAGAAACTGTCCCAACTAACTTTCCCTTTGCTGCTGGTTTGATAGCTAGCTAATATTACCAGACAATCAGATTTCCTGCAGATAATTTATTAAACTATTAAAAAAAGGTGTGGTATATAAATAGTATAGTCATAGTACTGTATACAATGCTTGTTTGAACACAGTTGTAAAACAGGAAGAGAGTTTAAAAAAAACACTCAGTTATTTGCATTAATCAATGACAAGAATAACAGAAAAATGCACTCAAAACACCTGGACGATGCAAAACTGTGTGACGTAAATTAAATTTTATTTAACATTTAAACATAATGGTCATGCTTGATTCTCCAGCAACACGCCGCATTAATCTTTCAATTTAATCTTTCCATAATATTTGCAATAAAATTGGAAGATTTTTTTTTTTTTTTTTGGTTATAAATGAATTAAATTATATTTTTGAGCAAGGACAAAACCAGTGCTCAAGTTCTTCTGGTCTTATCCTGATTCACTGTGGTCTATAATATTCATGTGAAACAGAGAATTACAAAGACAACAGATAATTTCATTAAAAATATGACATTTCAATCAGGTTTTGCAGGTGACTGTGGAAAGCTGTTGTTACTCACCGCACACGTCTTTGAGTCACTGTGAAATGCTGGATGTCATTCATCATTACATTGCAGCAGTTTTGCTCTTTCTTCACACCAGAGCTGGGACAAGTCTATTAATTATTGTCCTTCACTGAGACTTAAATTAAACTTCAGTGTATGTATTTCTGTCCGAAGCTGCTATGTTTGCACACATGCACTTTATTTAGTCTCATGTGAGTGTGTATATCGTGTTAGTCCTTCTAAGACGTGCAAAGGCTTCATCTTGTTGCGGAAGTTGACAGAAAATGACATGTTTTCTTCAAAAGAGTGGTAATGGAAGGAATATGAAATTATTAAAATATTCGGACCCACTTTATATTAAGTAGCCTTAACTACTATGTAGTTACATTTTAATTATTAATTTGGTACAATGCACTTATTGTGTACATACATGTTTTTACAATGTACTTATATTTGAAAAATATCTGCAAATAATTACATCTGTAATTAATTTCTGTAATTACATGTATAATTACACGTTGACCCATCCCTTACACCTTAACACACCCTTAAACTTACCCATACCACCAAATCTGTCCCTAACCGTACCTGTTTCCCACCTCAATAGCAGCAAAAAAAAGTTGCAATACAATATGAACACAATAAGTACATTGTATTTATTTTTTGATGTAAGTACATAGTAGTTAAGGCCACTTAATATAAAGTGGGACCAAATATTCATTTTGCTTCCTTCCCATTTTATTTTACATTCATACGTTGTAATCTGAAATTTTGAGATGTCCTGTGTTTATGCTTTTAGGAAACAAAACGCTTCATAGAGAACTGGAACAAATGTGTTGTATTTAAGAGGCCAAGACAATGAATCAATGTTTCACAAAAATCACATGATTGTTCTGGACTTCAGTGATGATGTAACCATTCAAACTGTAGAAAGGGTTAATATAATTAGGTTATTTCTGAACATATCCTGTAATGTATAAAAGTGTGTGTATTCTTCTGGTCGTTGAGTTGCTCTGCTGTGTCTGAAGTGACTCCGGGCTTCGTTCTGCATCAGAGATTCAAGCACACACCTGGGGCAATCAAAACTTTACTTTCACTTTCATTTTCATCACGAGAATCACAAAGACCTGCTGCTGGTAAATGTTTGAAGAGGGTGGAACGGTTCCTGATCGTCTTGTTCACCGAGTCAGACAGGAGCATCAAGATTTCTTTAGGATGACATTAAAAAAATGCATTCAACCTGAACACGAGAGAACACATCTATTGACAGCAAAACAACACATGACACATGACATTTATTGGGTAACACTTTAGAATAGGTAACACCTATTAGTTGCTTATTAGCATGCATATTACTAGAATATTAGCCATGTATTAGTGCTAATTAAGAACATATTAATGTCTTATTCAACTTGAGCTTATTCTACATCCCTAATCTTACCCAATACCTAAACCTAACAACTACCTTACTAACTATTAATAATCAGCAAACTAAGAATTCATTGAGAGAAATGTCGTAGTTAATAGTTGATAAGTGTTACCTATTCTAAAGTGTTACCATTTATTGTTAGTGTTTGAAGCTCACAGAGTTTCTCCAGGGTCAGTCATCATCAAATCTGTCAAAATGATTTTTTTTTTCACATAAGTTATGACTTAATTACGTCACTAGGCCAAGGACAGCATTTTGAACAACAAGAGTGAGTCTTTCTTCACTTTACAGATTTAGAAAATACATTTAGAAAAACTTTATTGAATTTGTGTTGGGATTTTTTCTTTTAGATTTGGACAAAGTGCACTCAAAATCAATTTTAACAACAAAAAATAGAAAGGAATCTCTCCAGGGTCTGTCACGATCAAATCTTTGTCAAAATGATTTCTTCACATGCTGAAGTCACAGCTATAAGCACACGTCTGTTGATTATGGTGCTGATTTGTAGACATGAACAGATCTTACAGAGACGTCAAACCTGTTTCTGTCTCTTCATCTGTTCTGCATCATGTCGTTGTGTTCATTGTGTGTTTCTCTCCTTTTCTTGGTCACTGTACTTTCATTATCAGGGTTACACACTTTGTTTGCTCGGCTGGAGTGATTTTGTAATGGGCTTGATCAATGTCACACCTTCATATTTATTTTATATGTGGCAAATTACTCAAATACTTCACATACTAACATTGTACCAGATGCACTTTTTAGAAACTGTCCCAACTAACTTTCCCTTTGTTGCTGGTTTGATAGCTAGCTAATATTACCAGACAATCAGATTTCCTGCAGATAATTTATTAAACTATTAAAAAAAGGTGTGGTATATAAATAGTATAGTCATAGTACTGTATACAATGCTTGTTTAAACACAGTGGAAGTGGAGTGGCCCGATTCACTGATCTCACCCGAAATATAATGTCTGATATTAACTTTGTGTCATTAATACTTAGTTAGTTTAGCAAGGGCATAGGTGTTACGCCTGCCGGTTTGCCCCTGCTGGCTCTGCTACACAGTGCAGATGTTAATTGGGCAACAGGTGTATTAAATCCTCGACTAATTCACCAGAGTATAAAGACGGGTGACTTGTAATGTGAGGAGGCTAGCTTCGCCCTCACTTCTCTCAACTTTGTCATTTGTACATTTTTATATTCTCATTGATCATCCCCTTCGCTACACTCTAAAAAACGCTGGGTTGTTTTTTCAACCCAACTGCTGGGTTGAGGCCGTTGGATAGGACTTTGGGATGTTTTAACCCAAGTTTGGGTTGAAAATAACTTTCTTTTTTAACCCAGCGGGGTGGGTTGAGGACGCGGACGTGAAGGAGAGCACGCACGTCACGTCAAAATCGTACGTCTCCAGTGCGAGCAGCCGCCATTTTCTCAGCGTGATAGAAGCGAGAAGCGAGTGAAAGACTATGGTAAGTAATGTTAAATATTCAAAATGTAAAGTTATCTTTTATTGTTTACCCGGTTGTATGAAAGGCGGAAACAAAGGAGCTTAACGTTATATATATATATATATATAAAAAACGGACGCGGTTTTCGCCTCAGACACGGAGGTCTTGCCTCATGTAACGTTACTGAACGGAGGATGTACTTTTAATATAACGTCTGTGAATGTATTTTGTCATATTCACATAAGATTTTACATTATCTGTTCTCTTTGAGGCGTTAACAGACGGTTATGGTCACGGTTACGCTCATGTGAATTTGTCTTTTTTTTCGCGGTTAAACTGAATGTATGTTTGTCTCCTAAAGGAAACGGCATTGTGTAGTAAAGACTAGCATAATTATTTAGAGGCTGTTGAAGTGTTAACTGTTAAAAGTATGTTTTACATGTAATGTTTCAGACTTGTCCAGCTCCTGTCTTCATTGTCCTCGCGCTGAGAGTTAAAGACACAGAAGCTGTTTGTGTGAGGAGTCACAGACCTGTGTGAGGATGAGGAGGAGGTGTTCTTCTGAAGAGAGGGACAGACGGTTTAAGGAGAGTAAACTTAAGAATAACATCAAGTTATCTTTATTTTTACTAAGACTAAAATAATGTGTGTTTTTTTTTTAGATGTTGAAATCCAGAGACAAGATAACTTCATTCTTTTGAGACTGATGTAAGTTAAATTATTATTACTTTTTTTTTAGAAAATTAATGTTTTTGTTGTGTCCTGCCTGTTAACTTCACATTTTGATGCAAAAACAGTGTGATTTTATATATGTATGTATGTATATGTTAATATTTTATTGAAACCATTGATGCCCCTCTTTGCAGAACTCAAACTAACTGGAGTTAAGGACACACAAGTCTGCTTGTGTGAGGAGGTGGTTTTCTCAGCTTCTTCTGAAGAGAGGGAAAGATCGTATAAGGCAAGTAAACTTCATAATTTCATGTTATCAGTTGTTGTTTTTTTTACTAAGAGTAAAATAATGTTTGTTTTTTGTTTTTGTAGATGTTAAAAGCAAGAGACATGGGAGAGCATCATTCCTTTGAGATTTTATGTAAGTTATTTTTAGAAAATAAATTTTTCTGTTGTCTCCTGCCAGTTTACTTCACATTTTGATGCAACAACAGTGTGATTACATGCTCATTTCATTAAGACCATTGATGTCTGTGTTTTTTATTGCAGAACTCAAACCAAGTTTGGAGTTGTCTGATTTGGAGAGTCATTATTCTTGGTCTTCGCTCTTAGAGGTAAAGTTCACACAAAAAAATCATTTACTTGCCCTCAAGTCATTCCAAACCTATAAGACTTTTGTCTGTCTTTACAACATAAATTAATATATTTTTAGTTTTCTCATAATATTTGTTAATCCATTTATAGTTTAGATAATCAGTATTTTCAAGCTTCATAAATATAGAGTTATTGTAGAAGTAAATTCTGATATTTATATATGAATACATCTTAAATTATATGATAGCAAACATGTATGTTCAAAATAAAATACTGGTCTCCCAGACCAGCAATGGAGGACACAAAAAGAGAATATTAAATATATTCATACGTTTTCCAAAAAATGAGCAGAGTTTGTATGAGTCTGGAAAAACATGGGGAGAGTAAATTATGACCATTTTAATTATTTGGTGAACTAACGGTTTGAAGAGCAGCCCTCCATGTACATGAATATTGTGAGGTATGTGAATGTCATGACTGTTTTAATGTTTCAGTAAAGAAGCTTTCTGAAAGCAATATTTATTCAAACAATATCACCTGCCCTCACACTAGTGCTGCCATTATAGCCTCCTGGAGCGCTGTGGTGGACTGAGACATTAAACAACTGCACAAAGTGTTGAAACTTTAAAACCGATTATTTACCTATCCTTACGGATGTGAATACACCTCTACCTGAAAATGGATAGTTTAATTAAATGTTTAATTTTTTCAAATGTGTTTCTCTTAGGCCACTGATGAAGAGCAGGCGGTGACTGGGATGAATCCTGGTCAGAGAGGAGAATCTTCTTTCCCCTAAACTGATGCAGCAGTGGTTTTAAAGGAGGACGCTGCCCTGGATGATGTAGAAGATGTCACATGCTGTGCTGATGCGGTTTCTTCATGATTACATCAGTTATGCTAAAGAGATCATGAAAATTGACCGTGATGCATGATCTGTATTCATGGACTTTGAAACAAACTGTAAGTGTATAATTTGTTAAAAAAAAAAAAGTTAAATGCTTTTTCTGCGTTGTTTAGTAGAAGAGTTTACACTCTGTCATTCATACACCTGCTCACATTCTTTCACACACACACACACACACACACACACACACACACACACACACACACACACACATGCGTCTGTTAAATGTTATAATATCAAAGTTAATGTTGTGATTTATTTGTGTACTGTCATGCCAGAATAGTTGGAAAAAAACCTAACTAATTGTAAATTTATTGTATGTGTTTTCGTATATTTTTATACAATATATACAATTGAACAAAGTCCAATTTGATCTTAAGTTATATTCATCAAATTTTCAATGCTTTGTTTATGAACTCTGTAGCTGTTAATGCCATCCTTTTCTGCATTTCTTCTAACATGTTACTTTTTGACTTTTCTCTTGTTTTTAATAAATATTTTCCTTTTGGTAATTATTATTTGTGTGTAAAAGTGATATTTAAAATGAACAACATTTGTAGGTTTAATGCCTAGCTCAATTTGGGTTAATTTTAACGTAGAAATGCATTGTTACCCCACATGGCTGCACTCTGCGAGTTTATTTTCTGCCAGCAGGAGGCGCTAAGAGCGGGAGAGGTAGGTTTCTCCGGTAACGGCTGCAGAGCGGTGCTGAGCTCACGAATGCTGCCTTATCAACAGTGTTGGGCAAGTTACTTTTAAAAAGTAATTAGTTACAGTTACTAGTTACTTCTTCCAAAAAGTAACTAAATTAGTAACTCAGTTACAAATTTTTAAAGTAACTAGTTACTTAAGAAAGTAACTATTGCGTTACTTTCAAGTAAAATTACATTTTAAATGCTCAAACGTGACCCCACCTCTACCCCTCTTTAAAGGAACTTAAAATACATGTGCATGTTCAATTATTTATGATAAATCTGAATATTATAATGAAATGGACACTTAATACAATACATTATTAACAGAAACATGAAACATTGTACACACATCTAAAAAAAAAAGTTGCTGTGGGACAAAGTGAGACTAGCCTCCAATCAAATGGCATGTATGTAGATATTATGTTTATATAGTGGATCAATGCAAATAACACGATAGATTTTTGGGAACTTTTGATATTTCCTTTTATTGTTTCTTTAATTTCTTGAAGGAAAAAGTACGCACGCATTTTCTCTTGTTTTTAATAAATATTTTCCTTTTGGTAATTATTATTTGTGTGTAAAAGTGATATTTAAAATGAACAACATTTGTAGGTTTAATGCCTAGCTCAATTTGGGTTAATTTTAACGTAGAAATGCATTGTTTCCCCACATGGCTGCACTCTGCGAGTTTATTTTCTGCCAGCAGGAGGCGCTAAGAGCGGGAGAGGTAGGTTTCTCCGGTAACGGCTGCAGAGCGGTGCTGAGCTCACGAACGCTGCCTTATCAACAGTGTTGGGCAAGTTACTTTTAAAAAGTAATTAGTTACAGTTACTAGTTACTTCTTCCAAAAAGTAACTAAATTAGTAACTCAGTTACAAATTTTTAAAGTAACTAGTTACTTAAGAAAGTAACTATTGCGTTACTTTCAAGTAAAATTACATTTTAAATGCTCAAACGTGACCCCACCTCTACCCCTCTTTAAAGGAACTTAAAATACATGTGCATGTTCAATTATTTATGATAAATCTGAATATTATAATGAAATGGACACTTAATACAATACATTATTAACAGAAACATGAAACATTGTACACACATCTAAAAAAAAAAGTTGCTGTGGGACAAAGTGAGACTAGCCTCCAATCAAATGGCATGTATGTAGATATTATGTTTATATAGTGGATCAATGCAAATAACACGATAGATTTTTGGGAACTTTTGATATTTCCTTTTATTGTTTCTTTAATTTCTTGAAGGAAAAAGTAATGTATATACTTCTATTTAGAGAAGGCTACTTTTGGATTATTTGGGCTCGTCGCCATACCTGTCTCTGGTTGACTGACTGGCTTGTGGTGTTCGTTGTGTGTCCTGTCCTGTCCGATGATGGGTCGTTCGCGAATGAGCGTTAGTGATGATGGATCGACTCGTTCGCGAATGAGCTTTTGATGAGTCGTTCGCGATTCGCGAATGAGCCGACTCTAAGAGCCGGCTTTTTTAGTTGAACTTCGGAAGCTGGCTCGCATATCTGAAGAGCCAACTCTATTTTTTCAAATTTAGCCTATAGAAATTAAATAATTATGTAATAAAAATTGAAATATTATAGTCAAAGTCATTTAAAGAGCCGTTTGTGAGCCAAAGAGCCGGCTCTTTTCAGTGAGCTGAGTCAAAAGAGCCGAATTCCCATCACTACTATGCGTGCTTTCGAAAACCCGCCCAACTCTACCTCTGATTGGCTTACAATGAAATTTTACTCTACCTCAGCCAATCGTCAGCATTTATGCGCTTGTCTCGTGCTCTGCCCACTAACCAAGGAAGAACAGTAAAAAAAAGTATTTGCCTCTCGCTCAGAGATCTAGTTGGTCTGATGAAAAAAAAAAACAGCTTCATCATCAGTTATAGTAACGCGCCGCATTTTTTGGCAGTAACGGTAACGGCGTTATTAAGATGAGAAGAGTAATCAATTAGATTACTCGTTACTGGAAAAAGTAATGCCGTTAGTAACGCCGTTATTTATAACGCCGTTATTCCCATCACTGCTTATCAAGCACATGCGAAATGATATCGAACATTTTCTAAATACAGTAGTTTTCCTTCTGAAATACAGTGATAAAAAAACACCCGCTCTGTTTTTTGAAACCCTGCAATATAGTCATTTTAAACCATAAAAAAGGCAACCCAGCAGGCTGGGTTAAATATGATAACCCAACTGGTTGGGTTAAAACAACCCAGCGCTGGGTTCGTCCCTTTTTGACCCAGCGCTGGGTTGTCAAAATAACCCAAATTGGGTTGTTTTCAACCCAGCAGTTTTTAGAGTGTATATTTGTTTATTTAATAACCACACGCGTGTGTCCTATTTTTTCCCCTAGACGTCAGTTTCTTTTGTTGTTTATTTGGTTTGATAATAAATTGCTTTATTGTTAAAGAATTTGTTGTCTGCCTCTTTTATGTTGCGGTCTACGAGCCAGCCGTAACATAAAAATGGGGCCTCGTTCGAGATTTTTTTTTAGCTTTTTCTGAGGGAGTATTTTTATTGTCTCTTCAGGATTTCTGAAAGAGTCAGTTTTCACTCCGGTTAGTTAGAGTGTTTCAGCTGGGCTGTGTGTGAGCGGTCCTTCCATCGGAACACTGTTTGTTGTTTTGTTGATTTTGTTTTGTATTTTATTTGGAGTTTTCTGAAGGAAATCCTGGGTGGGGGTACGCTTCTCGCGCAGCTAAACTCATTTGGAGTATGGTTGTTACGAGGTTCAGCGTTTCAAGTCGCCTCGAGCCCGGCAGTCCTTTGAAGACTAGCTAGGATATAGTTTCAACAGGCAGGTATATCGGAGATGTAAAGCTGATTGAAATCCTGGTGAGTACTTTATATTTCTCCCTGATTTGTTTAATTTTATTACAAAGAGCATGTTTTCGCGTGTTAAGTTGCCCATTTATATAGGAATTAGATGATTGTGTAGACCGGTTAAAATATAAAATTTAATTAGTTTACACGACAATCTTCTGTTGGGGACAATAGAGCTGATCGATGAAGCAGATACATTTGAAACAGCTGTTGTAACCTAATGAGAATGACCGATTGTCTACTGAAGTAAATTAGTACTGCATCGAGTGGTTATACAGAGCTTATATTCCTATTAAAATTGTGCATTTATCGTCCTCCTTATAACACTGAAATTGTTGCAGTGACTGTGTGATTTAATTTGAAGAATAAAAACAGGATTTATGTCTTGGGCTTATTAATTCACTTGATCTTTATGAGGGTTCTAGTGTTATAGTGGATTGAGCTAGGTAATTGAATAATTATTTGTTTAGGCTGTTTTCTGACACTGGTTTTGGAAGTGTGTTATCAGAATTATTTGGTTTTATTGTGGTCAACTTATTAACTAATCTTCATTTGGTATTAAACTAGTTCAAGATGACTTCCATTCAGGGATTGAATGTAGAACTTTCTGAGAAGTTTCTAGATAGGTGCACCAAAGAACAACTTCTAGAAATCGCAGAGAGTCAAGCGATCATTTTGACTAGCAATGATAAGAAGCGCAAGGAGGATTTGTTAAAGGCTGTTAAAAGCCAGTTGATAGCCAAAGGAATTCTGGTAGCAGGAGATGAAGCTAGTTTTGGTGGGGTTGTGCATCCACTTGAGAGAGATTTAATATCTATAGAGAAACAAACACAGTTTGAAACCGAGAGAGTATCGTTTGAAGGTACTAAAACATTAGAAGATAGGGAATGGGAAAAACGTCTTCAGTTAAAAAAATTAGAGCTTGAACAGGAGCGTGAGCGTACACAATTTGAGTTGAAAAAGTTAGAGTATGCACGTGAAAGTGAACGTGAATATCGGCAGCATGAGATGAGGAAGCTTGAACTTGAACTGGAAGTAAAAAAAGCTGAAGCTTCAAAATCCGTTCAGGTTGTGCATTCTTCTTTTGACGTTGGTCGAAACATTAAGATGGTTCCTCCATTTTGTGAACGTGATGTGGACAAGTATTTTGCTCATTTTGAAAGGGTTGCTTCTTCTCTAAAGTGGCCAGAAGAGGACTGGACTCTGCTTCTGCAGTGCGTTTTGACAGGGAAGGCTCAGGAGGTGTTTTCTTCTCTTTCTGAAGAAGAGAGCGTAGATTTTAAACTGGTCAAAATAGCCATTTTGAGAGCCTATGAGTTAGTACCGGAGGCTTATCGCCAACGATTTCGTGGTTATAAAAAACCTGAAAGACAAACCTATGTTGAATTTGCTCGGGAAAAAGAGATTACGTTTACAAGGTGGTGTCAGTCTCAGAAAGTAGAAACCTTTAACCAGTTAAGGGAGTTAATTCTTGTAGAAGAATTTAAAAACTGTGTACCAGGGTCTGTGTCTACTTATTTGAATGAGCAGAAGGCTCTTACATTAGCTGATGCAGCGGTGTTGGCTGATGAATTTGTTCTGACTCACAGAGTTTCTTTTTCTGATAGAGGTTTAGGTGATCCGAGTAGAAGGTTATCTCGAAATCGGTGGACGCCTCCAGTGAGTACATCAAATATGGTGTCAGGTGTGCCCCCTGTGGCAAGTCCGAATTTATCAGAGAAGAAAGGTAAAGTGATCTGCTTTTATTGTCACAAGGTAGGACATAAAATCTCCGAATGTAACTCTTTAAAGAAGTCTGCTAAGCCAGTTGGACTGGTTGGACTTGAACCGCTGGAGGTTCATGATCACCAACAGAATTTTGAGATTAGGAACGGGCTCTCCCATCAGGTAGATGTTGGAGATAATTATACGGAGTATGCTCCATTTATTACTAACGGTAGTGTGTCTTTGCTAGGACAGGAAGGAAAAGTTTCTCTGAAGATTCTGAGAGACACTGGAGCTTCTCAATCATTTCTGCTAGAGGGAGTTCTTCCACTTTCCGCTCAGACTGCAACCGGGAAGGATGTATTAATTAGGGGGATAGAAATGACTTTCTTAAAAGTTCCCTTACACAAAGTACATCTTACCTCTGATCTTGTGACTGGTGATGTAATTGTTGGAGTACGGTCTTCCCTTCCTGTGCCAGGGGTTTCTTTTATCCTGGGGAACGATCTTGCTCGAGGAAATGTCTGGGGCACATCAAAATCTGTACCATCTGCTGTTGTTGTTTCCACACCCATGTCTGCAGACGTTCCTGATGAATGTGGGAAGAGATTTCCCCATGTGTTTCCTTCCTGTGCTGTCACCCGAGCCAGAGGGAAACAACTTAAAGCTGACCGACCGTGTGAAGGTGAACTTGATCTACATCCTGACAGTGAGGTAACCGTGGAGAAGTCGTTACTTGTTCATTCTGAGGATGCTGTAGATAGAGGTAGTTTTGTTCCATCAAATCAGATTGATGGAGGGACGGTTAAAGAACCACTTGGTATGACTTTGGAAGATAACACCATTTCTGAATCATCAGATTTATTTTCTGAGTATTTTTTCTCTCGGGAGAAAGAAGTATCAGCGGATCTTTTATCCTCTATTTTTAATGTCTCTAGAGAGAACCTGATCCAAGAACAGTTAGCTGATATAACACTTAAACCTTTGTTCTCAATGGTTCGTATTGAGGGAGATATTGAGACTCAGTTACCTTCTTGCTACTTCCTAAAAGATGGGATGTTGCTGAGACGTTGGGTCAGTGAATCTGAACCCATTACTAAGATTTATGTTCAGGTGGTAGTTCCTCTTAAATTCAGACAGTCTGTGGTCGGGTTAGCTCATGATGGAGTGGCTGGACATATGGGGGTGAGGAAAACGTATGATCGATTGCAACGCAGGTTCTTTTGGCCTGGCTTAAAGAGAGACGTGGCAAAATATATTAGAACTTGTCATGTGTGCCAACTCACTGGTAAGCCAAACCAGAAAATCCCTGTGGCTCTTCTCCAACCGATTCCAGCTATATCAAAACCATTTGAGTATTTGCAAATTGATTGCGTGGGTCCTTTACCTAGATCAAAATCTGGTCATTTATATCTACTCACAGTTATGTGTCTATCTACCAGGTATCCAGCTGTATATCCCGTTAGGTCCATCAATACAAAATCCATTCTCAAAGCTTTAACTGCCTTTATGTCAACATTTGGCATTCCTAGAGTCATCCAGTCTGACCAGGGCTCTAATTTTATGAGCCGTCAGTTTGCGAAGGCTTTGCGACAACTGAAAATCAGTCATAATATTTCCAGTGCATACCATCCTCAGAGTCAAGGGGCCCTCGAGAGATTTCATCAGACCCTGAAGTCCTTGTTACGGTCGTACTGTGTGGAGCTTGGGTCTGATTGGGAGGAGGGGCTGCCTTGGTTGCTTATGGGAGTTAGAGAGGTTACTCAAGAGAGCATTGGATTTAGTCCAAATGACTTGGTATTTGGTCATGAAGTTCGTGGTCCTACTGCAGTTTTAGCTGACAACTGGATTCCTTCTGAACCCTCCCAAAATGTGTTGGACTTTGTGAGTGGTTTTCGATATCGGCTGTATGAGGCTCGAGCAATTGCTCAGAGAAAACTGGGGAAGTCACAGTGTAAGATGAAGAGGTTGTTTAACAAACGAGCAGTGGATCGGGAATTTAAGGTTGGAGACCAAGTGTTAGCTTTGTTGCCACTTGTAAGTAACCCTTTTCAAGCCCGTTTTGCAGGTCCTTATCTGGTCCTCAAATGCCTTTCTGGACAGAATTATCTTTTGAAAACCCCAGAACGACGCAAAGGAATACAGGTTTGCCACATTAACCTTTTAAAACCTTATTTTTCTCCTGCATCTTCTGTGGGCTTAGTAACAGCTGTGCCAGACGTTTCTTCACATTTGAGTGAGGAGGGGATTTCCTCTTCAGAGAGTTCTTCCTTGAATTGTATGGGGGATGATTGTGTTCACGGTCCTTCTCGAGGGGTTATTGAAGGACGATTGAATAATTCTGAAATGTATCCAAAATTGGTTAATCATTTACCGCATCTATCTCAGTCTGAGAAAACTGACATTCTTAGGTTGGTGGAGTCTTTTCCTCACTTGTTTTCTGATGTGCCTAGTTGCACTACCGTTATTGAACACGATATTGATGTGGGGTCCGCTCTACCAATTAAACAGCATGCGTATAGGGTAAACCCTATGAAACGGGACTTGTTGAAAAAAGAGGTGACTTACTTGTTAGACAACAACTTAGCTGAGCCCAGCTTTAGTGCCTGGAGTTCACCTTGTCTCCTTGTAAATAAGCCCGATGGATCTTACAGATTTTGCACCGACTATCGCAAGCTTAATTCCATCACTAAGCCTGATTGCTATCCTTTACCCCGCATAGATGATTGTGTGGATAGGGTGGGGTCTGCGAAATTTGTGAGTAAATTTGATCTCCTAAAAGGGTACTGGCAGGTTCCATTGACTGCCAGAGCAAGGGAACTGTCTGCTTTTGTGACACCTGATGACTTTCTCCAATATCGTGTTATGCCTTTTGGGGTACGAAATGCTCCAGCTGCTTTCCAACGCCTTATAAACAAGGTGTTGTCTGGATTGTCTAACTGTGAGGCTTATTTGGATGACGTGGTTTTGTACGGTTCATCTTGGTCAGATCACCTAGCCCAAATAAGAGAGTTATTTGTTCGTTTGACTGCGGCCTCTCTAACTTTAAATTTGTCAAAATGTGAGTTTGGGAAAGCTACAGTTACCTATTTGGGTAAAATAGTAGGAAATGGACATGTCCGCCCCATTGAAGCTAAGATTGAGTCAATTTGTGCTTTTCCAGTGCCAACAAATCGCAAGGAATTGCGTAGGTTTCTGGGAATGACAGGGTATTATCGTGGGTTTTGCCCTAACTTTGCATCCCTTGTAGCACCCTTGACTGACCTTGTAAGTACTAAGGTATCTTTTAACTGGACCAATGTTTCCCAACAGGCATTTGATGGAGCCAAAGCACTGTTGGCTAGTGCTCCTGTGCTTGTTGCACCAGATTTTTCTCAACCGTTTTGTTTAGCTGTCGATGCTAGCGACACTGGAGCCGGAGCTGTCCTCCTACAGAAACGTCCGGATGGAGTAGAACATCCAGTTTGTTATTACTCAAAAAAATTCAATGTCCATCAGCGTGTTTATTCTGTTGTCGAGAAGGAGGCGCTTGCTCTTGTTTTAGCTATCCAGCATTTCGAAGTCTATCTGGGATCATCTGCAAGTCCAATTGTGGTTTATACTGACCATAATCCTTTGGTGTTTTTACATCGGATGAAGGATCGTAATCAGAGGATAATGCGGTGGAGTCTCTTCTTACAGCCATTCTCTCTTGACATTAAACACATTCGGGGCAGTGAAAATGTCTTTGCTGATGCCCTATCCCGAGCGTGAGCTTGTAAATATGTCTTGCTTTTTTTCCCTTCTCTTCTTTTCCTATCCTGTCTCCTAGGGCCCAGGAAGCAGGAATCAGGACCAAGTAGAGTGGGATTAATGGCGAAATTTTTCTTTTTTTGCATTCCTTAGAGGAATACTTTTGTGGGGGAGGTGTTACGCCTGCCGGTTTGCCCCTGCTGGCTCTGCTACACAGTGCAGATGTTAATTGGGCAACAGGTGTATTAAATCCTCGACTAATTCACCAGAGTATAAAGACGGGTGACTTGTAATGTGAGGAGGCTAGCTTCGCCCTCACTTCTCCCAACTTTGTCATTTGTACATTTTTTTTTCTCATTAATCATCCCCTTCGCTATATTTGTTTATTTAATAACCACACGCGTGTGTCCTATTTTTTCCCTAGACGTCAGTTTCTTTTGTTGTTTATTTGGTTTGATAATAAATTGCTTTATTGTTAAAGAATTTGTTGTCTGCCTCTTTTATGTTGCGGTCTACGAGCCAGCCGTAACAATAGGTACTTACAAAGATGAGCTGCAAATGATAACTTTACACTGATTTGAAATTGACTCATGACATCCAATGACTTGCAATTCATCAAAATGTAAATGTCACAACTTACAATCACACGCCTTATGAATTATTACAACACTACTACACTGGTTTTATTATGTGTTTTGGTGATTTGTCAATATTTTATTATAAACAATCATGCCAATAAAGTAAATTGATGTTGAGAAAATATATATACATTATTTAAAGTAGTTTAAAAAAATGAAGAAAAACAGGAAGACAGATATTGAAAATATATAAATGTTTTGTTTCTTTAAATGACATAATTACCCCAGTAGATGGGGATCAATGACTGTCTTTTGAATTTGATAAGCGAGCATCTCAAACAGGAACAGGAAGTTGTGCAGAAATGAATCGAGCCAAGATATCTTCATATCTACATATCCAAGACACCATCTCTTACAACCTTAAAGAAGTACAGTTTTACTTCTGTTTGGGATTTTATTAGGTGCAGAAGTGTTTGTTTCTGTATTGCTAATGTTACGAGGAAACAATGTTTCAGTCAAGTGAGTTTTCATTAGATGGTCTGACAGCATAAAAGACAGACAAATAGCAGCAATGAAACAGTTAATGAAATTAGCTGCAAATATAGAAAGCAATAGAAATTGCTGTTGGCTGTTGTGAGAAATGTCATCAGCCGTGTGGATGCTGTGTCTAGAGTCAAACCACAAGCCACTGGAGATAATATTCAAGACTAGACTATAATAAAATGCTGATGAAACTGTAATTAATGCTGTCCAGGGCAGTGTTACTGGAGTTCAAATATTGTTTTAATGTAGTTACAAACCCAACTAAAGTTGACAGGACAGATAAGAAAGTGAAAGAAGACATTGTGAGAGTTAACAAAGACTTCTTTTTTATTTAAACTCAGAGAAGAAAGATGTGCTTCACAAACATGGCCATTTGAATAAACAGTTAAACAGATAGTAAATACATTCAACTTTAAAAAGTGTATCTGCTTCTACTGACATATTGTTTCTGACCTGCCTGAAGAGTTTGTGTGAAATCTCCCTCTCTATGCGCTGTTATAATTCATACAGTCTATAGTGAACTATCATGACAATAAATGAATATCTGTGACACACTGAGATCAGAACAGATACAGTTTCTCCAGGACAAACGCAGAAGACATTATTACTGACTCTCACTGCAAAAAACACTTCAAATATATTCACTGGAGTAAAACATCACATAAACAATATCTGCACAACTCTTCTCATTCAGACTGATTTAAACACACCTGAAATAAATTCTGATTTACTGCAAAAAATTAAACTTTACTTATCATTTAAACATAATGGTGCTTGATTCTCCAGCAACACACCACATTAATCTTTCCATGTAATCTTTCCATAAAATGTTGACTATATATGGAAGATTTTTATTTGCTAAACTATTTCAATTATATTTTTGAGTACAAAAACCAGTGTTCAAGTTCTTCTGGTCTTATCCTGATTCACTTTGGTCTATAATATTAATGTGAAACAGAGAATTGCAAAGACAACAGATAATTTTATATTTAAAATATGACATTTCAATTAAATCCAATGTAAAATACTTTATTGATTATGATTACATTCAATATTGGCAAATAATTTTTACACAAAACAAATAATAATACAAAGGGAAATATTTAACATAACAATATGTCAGGGTTTTGGTAAGGGAGGAACTCAGGTGCAGACAGGGATTCTCAAACAAAGGGTTTATTTACAAAAAGGGGAAAATAAAAACCCACGAGGGGGAAAACAGGACTAGGGCAGATACAACAAATACTAAACAGGACTGATCAGACAAGGTAAACAAAGACTCAAAACTAGAGAACACTAACTACAAATAACACTCACGGTTATACAGGGACTTCAGAGGTACAATCACAAGTGTAGAACACATAAGTAGTACACAATGAACCGACGCAAGACAGAGCACACTAGGAGATCTAAATAGGGGGACTAATCAAGACACGGCAGGTGTTACAGATAGGACAATCACGACACGACTAGGATGACAAGGGGGGCGGGGCAAGGGAACAAGACAACACAAGCACATGGCCCAAAGACAAGGCCATGCGCTTGTACACAAAACAAGGGTCTGTCATGATCCTGCCTCAAGACTAGGAAAAATCAAGGACACGAGGGCAGGATCATGACAGAACCCCTCCCTTAAGGAGCGGCTTCCAGACGCTCCTCAAGGGAACATCAAACACGGGACATGACTGACATGACTGACTGGGACACAGACACAAACCAACAAGACATGACTAATAATAACAAAGGCAAACATGAAAACACAATGGCAGGGTTAGGGTGACATAACAAAAAAAACAAACAGGGAAGGGGAGGGGGCGGGACCACAAAGTTCATGGGGGGCAGACCAGGGTGAGTGGGTGGGGTAGGAATCTTAGGAGGACAGGACAAAGGCTGACGACGGGGGGTACGGGCAGGTCTGGGTGGTGAGGGGCGGGGAGGGGTCTCGGAACAACTGACCGGGGGCATGACGGGAGCAGACAAGGGACGCGGGGCAACACTTACGGGACGCGGGGCAAGACTTACGGGACGCGGGGAGACGACATCTACTGGACACGGGGGGACAACGGCTGGACACGGGGAGACAACGGCTGGACACGGGGAGACAACGGCTGGACACTTAGGACTTCTGGGAACAGGGTCAGGGGACAAAACAGGACTGACGGGGACTTCTAAAATTTGGACAAGACGGGACAAATAATCAGAAAAGGCTTTAGCAGCAAGGATAATAGGCATCTCCTTCTGAGAAGAGACCGACTGTACAAGAGTCTTTGCTGCAGAGTCGGCCGCGGCTCTCTCCTCCGCTCTCACGACTGCAGCTCTCTTCTTTGCTGGCTCGGGCACGCTAGCGCTCACCGCTGCTGGCACGGGCACGCCAGCTCTCTCCGCTGCTGGCACGGGCACGCCAGCGCTCACCGCCGCTGGCACGGGCACGCCAGCTCTCTCCGCTGCTGGCACGGGCACGCCAGCGCTCACCGCTGCTGGCACGGGCACGCCAGCTCTCTCCACTGCTGGCACGGGCACGCCAGCGCTCACCGCTGCTGGCTCGGGAGGAGACAGGGTCACAGGACCGGCGGGCCCCCTCTTCCTCCTCTTCCTCCTTGGGCGCGGTGCAGAGGCCACAGCTGGGTCAGAGGCGGGTTGGGGGAGTTTGGTCTCGGGCAGGGCAGTCTCGGACGCCGAAGACTCAGAAGTTGACTCCCATGAAAACCGTCTCCCTCGTTTCATGGGGAGACTGCTGGCTGAGGAGGGCACCTCAGGACTCTGGGAGGGGCTTGCCTGACCCCCCAGGGTTGCCACGGCCAGGACACGACCCTCCGGGATCGCCGGCAGCTGGGTAGGTGGGGACCTCTGGGGCTCCTCCTCTCGCCCGCTCACTCCGGAACGACCTCCCCTGGTCCCCCGGAACACCACAAGGCGAGAGCCCTCAAAACAATCTCGCTGGCTGGCTGATGCCATCCAGCATTGCCTCCTGTCTGCTGAGTTCCTTGCTGGTCGGTTCATTCTGTCAGGGTTTTGGTAAGGGAGGAACTCAGGTGCAGACAGGGATTCTCAAACAAAGGGTTTATTTACAAAAAGGGGAAAATAAAAACCCACGAGGGGGAAAACAGGACTAGGGCAGATACAACAAATACTAAACAGGACTGATCAGACAAGGTAAACAAAGACTCAAAACTAGAGAACACTAACTACAAATAACACTCACGGTTATACAGGGACTTCAGAGGTACAATCACAAGTGTAGAACACATAAGTAGTACACAATGAACCGACGCAAGACAGAGCACACTAGGAGATCTAAATAGGGGGACTAATCAAGACACGGCAGGTGTTACAGATAGGACAATCACGACACGACTAGGATGACAAGGGGGGCGGGGCAAGGGAACAAGACAACACAAGCACATGGCCCAAAGACAAGGCCATGCGCTTGTACACAAAACAAGGGTCTGTCATGATCCTGCCTCAAGACTAGGAAAAATCAAGGACACGAGGGCAGGATCATGACACAATAACAAACATCAATAAAGTAGAATTAGAATAAGGTTGAAGATCAAACACAACTCATTGTGTTTCAGTCTCATGGGGTTAACAGTAAATTACTGTACACCTGACTTACACAAGCAATACTGTACCATCATTATCAGTAATCGGCTTATTTTGACCAGTTATTATCTTACAGGTTTACATGATGAGTTATTCTGACTTTTATATTAACATTACGTCGTGTTTGATTCAGATCTTCTCCCCGCAGTGTCACAGTTTTTATTCTGTCTCTCTCTCTACCTATATCTCTGAGTCGATATTCTATTAACTTCAGCCCAGAATATTTCTGAAATTTGTCAATGCTCATCAAGTATTTATCAACGGTTTTGTTTCCTTTTGGTTCCTCATTGGGAATCACATAGCATTTTGGCTTTTCTACTGTCCCATCCTTATTCTCCACAATGATCACCTTAAAGAGGTGAGTTGGGATTATCTTCCTTCTTCCATCAAACACAAGTTTATGCGTAGGTCTCCAGTAAAGTGGTCCAGTGTACACATGGACATTGTGGATATTTTCTTCTTCTGTCATTTTTTTACATCTATTCTCCAAGGTTTTCCAATTGCTATTGTTTAATGTATTATTCTGTGGTATAAGGTTGCTCAATAAATAAGTGTCATCATATGCTTCCCGACACCACCTGTGATTGGAAGCTGCAGCAAGATGACCTTTGACATAGTCATCTCCAAATGATATTTCCTTACAATTGTCCTTTAAAGTTTCCCTGTTCAGTATCTCATACACCCATTCAGCATTCCCGGTGAACTTATCAAATGACCTGGCATAAGATCTTGTTGTATTTACAGTATTGCCTGAAGGAAAGCCATTTATTAACTTATAGCGAGATGTGACATATGTATCTGAACGATCTCCTGCTGTTGGTGCATTATCAAACATTTCTAAGTATGGGATACGTATGAACATGATTTCATCTTCAATAATCATAGTTTTTACATCAGAAGATCTATTCCCAGTGGCCTCAGTGGCCTCACTGGCACAACTTTGTTGTTTGAGATAGCTAGATGTTTGGTCATTTCTTCCAGAACTCTGAGCGTCTTCCAGTGGCTCTAGTTGAGCTATCCTTTGAGTTGATCTCTCTTCAGGATCTTCTTCTTTTGTTCTTTGTCTTTTTAATATCTGCAGCACTATCACAAGAGCCCGGTGTAAGGTACCATCAATTCTTCGTGTTTCTTCCCAAGCTCGTTTGATATCATCCTCTGACCAGCAATCATCATGTTCCTTAAAGTCACATTTTTTTTCAATCTCTGTTTTAGTTTCACACAAGATCTCAAACACATTCAAATATTTTAATAAATCCTCTAGTATGAAATCTAATTTGACATCAGGTGGGTTTCTTCCTCCTTTCTCAAGAGTGGATTGACTATTTGCAGAAGATTCAGGAAGTTGATTTTGTACATTGATCAAACTCATCTTGATGTAACAGAAGAACAAAGTTAAGGAACAAATCACCCTTGACCCAGTCTGGTTTTATTACTTCTCCGAGAGCTTCAACTAAGAATCTTCTCTTCTTCCTGGCTGAAAAATAAATAAATAGATAAAATAAAAATAAATAAATGTGATCGGTCAATTTAACTTCTGTAGCTCTGATTGTACCACAACACACACACACACATTTTTCATACAATTTTCACAAGTTCCACACTTTTTCAGACTCACATTTCCAGACTTCTCTTATTTCATAGTGAAAAACTAATGATTTAAGATGTAAAATCACAGTTTCAAATTCCCAATTCTGAAATCGGATGTTCCCACAATACTGTTGTCACAGTACCACAATTTCACTAGTCTGTACCAATAGCAGACAAATGTCATGGTTCTCCATAGCAGAAAACTACATTAACTATTTAGCTATTTTATCTATTTGAAAATAATACATTTGTTAATCATTATGCTAAAATACACACAGGCCACCGCCAGTCCTGCAGAATGACTTTTTATTTATTTTAAAGATCTATGCACACTATGCTTCAAGACATTTATTAAGACCATAAAACCATATAGTATTTGACAGCACTGTCTGGAAATGTTCTCTTTCACATTATACTAAAGACCATTGGTTTATTTTTATTTCTGCTATATTTATTTTATTTATTCATCTACATCTGATTTTGGAAACAAACAAAACAATTTGCATGTCTTAATTTAATTATTGTGCGGTGTTTTGGTCACCATTTGTTGTTTTGAATTATGAATTATTAAATGCTGTTCGATTTTTATGTGTTACATATAATTGTGTGTTGTTTTTTGCAAAAAAAAATTTGAAAAATGAAAACTTAGTCAAAGGCCGAGAATTAGTGTGTAGTTTTGTAGATTTGGTGTGTGCATCTGGTGTTTGTGTCAGCTTTCAGAAATTGTGTGACAAATAAAGATTTGGTGTAAGCAGTTGGAAAAAATGTAAGGGAAAAAGTAATTTTGTTATAGAACAGAACTAAATTAAAATCATTACCTTGTCTTTCCTTTAGTAGAAATGAATAGAAAATCTTACAATCATCAGGGTCCAGTACAGGGTCCAGTATGATCCAGAGAAATCTGTGGAATTCATGAACACTGTTGATTAAAAACCACTGCTGTGCAATGTAAATAACAACGTTTTATACTTAAAATAATTGTGTGAACAGTAAAATAATTTTGAGATTTCGAGTCTCCCCTCCCTTGCCTCACAGTGCTTCAGTCCAAATACCTGCTTTGCTCTTTTACATCACCTACACACACACACACACACACACTGAAAAGTGTAAAGTGGGTTCATCCCATAGGTGTAATGGTTTTTATACTGTAGAAACTGTATATTCTATCGCCCTTCACCAACCCTACACCTAACCCTAACCCTCACAGGAAACTTTGTGCATTTTTATTTTCTCAAAAAAAACTCATTCTGTATGATTTATAAGTGTTGATATGACTGATATGTCACAAAAACAAGAACACACACACACACACAAACACACACACACACACGTCCTGGATGGGAGACCTCCTGGGAAAACTAGGTTGCTGCTGGAAGATGTGCTAGTGAGGCCAGCAGGGGGTGCTCACCCTGTGGTCTGTGTGGGTCCTAGCGCCCCAGTGTAGTGATGGGGACACTATACTGTCAACAAGCACCGTCCTTCGGATGAGACGTTAAACCGAGGTCCTGACTCTCTGTGGTCATTAAAAATCCCAGGATGTCTTTCGGAAAGAGTAGAGGTGTGACCTCGGCATCCTGGCTAAATGCGCCCATTTGGCCTCTGACCATCATGGCCTCCTAACAATCCCCATGTCTACTGATTGGCTTCATCACTCTGTCTCCTCTCCATCAGTAAGCTGGTGTGTGGTGGGCGTTCTGGCGCAATATGGCTGCCGTCGCATCATCCAGGTGGATGAGGAGATACCCCCTTACTATGTAAAGCGCTTTGAGCGCCTAGAAAAGCACTATATAAATGTAATGAATTATTATTATTATTATTATTATTATATTTTTATTTGAGTATTGGTACTTTGGATACTCGCTTCAGTATATCGATACTTCAGGATCGATTATCCTATACCTACAGGATACCATTCGTTAGCACAAATGTAGTGATCATCCTGATATTATCTGTAAGAAAGACTCACTAAACACAGACACAAATATAACAGTCCCACAAGAAGAGAAAATACTGTACCAGACAGAACAAAGTCATTGTTCCGAAATACTGAAAGAGATCCATAAATACTGAATTGGGGGTGAAGGTTAATATGAATTTATTTCTGAGGAGAACTGACTGTTTTCAATGGTATTTTCTTTTCCTTTTACTTCTGAAAGGTACATATTAAAGGAGTGTTTGTAAGCACACCACTGAGTAAGGAAAACTATATTGCTGTTGTTCTATAAGCACCACCTGCTGTCAGAAAGTAAATTTGCATGTTCATCAGAATCAGAAATTATTATGGAGTTAGATTAGTCTCAGTAATTCATGCAAAAGACATAATGCACAAGTGCATATCAATTCATATGAATGAAACCCTAATTCAACTGTAAGACAAAAAAAAATATATGTATATCGCCTTGGATTTGTGTGTGTGCATTTTTTGAGATTTTCCTGGCAGCTGACTCATCCCACACAGGTCACTCATACTCTTTAGCCAATTAAATCTGAGCTTGTCAATTGATCAATCATAACATGTTGTTTTGCATATGAAGCGTGTGCCCTGGGCATGAACACCTGGATGTTACGTCATCAGCGCAAGACCACAGTTCAAGTTATGATTCAGCAGAGGTATGGGCTTTAGTAAAGGTGTTTTGTTTAAGGGCACCTAAGTCATGGTATTGCCAGCCTGAGACTCAAACCCACAACCCTAGGGTTAGGAGTCAAACTCTCTAACCACTAGGCCACAACTTCCCCACTAAATACATTGTGACCGTTCGCAAAAACCCGCCTCGTTTAGTTACTGTGTGACAAGCCAGGCCGCTCTCATGAGTCACACACATCATGTTCTCACTTACGCAGTGAAAAATACATCGCGGGGCAAAGACTAATGTTAAACTGAGTGATTACGCACAATACGAGAGAGAGCTCAGAGCAGCTTACTGGGCTGCCAACCGTTCCGTATAATATGGAATAGTCCCGTATTTGACACATAAAAGTCTTGTTCTGTATTGAACTGATACAGAACACACTTTGTTCCGTATTTTTGAGAATCAGTTCAGTGCAAATCCATGACAGACACACACACATAGCTTCTAATATACATGTCAGACTATGAACGAAGACATTTGTAGGCTATGAGAAGAAAAAAAACAACGGTGCGGTAGATAAGCCTACAAATTTCTCCCCGTTTGTCTATGATCAGCGTAGCGTTTCAACATCTTGGAACATCATCAGAGAATGCTTTTTTAATTGGTCATTTCAGTCATTGTGAGTCACGTATCTTAGCAACGAAGACGACAAGTGACAACAGCGGGAAATGTAAAAATGACTACCTCCGAGCTGCCGGCGAAAAAGAAAAAGAGCACAGAAATAAAGAATTGAATGGGAAAATAACTACCCATGGCTGGAATGCGTGTGGGACAATGAATACAAGACCGATTGTACCATATGCCGTCATGTTTTTTCTGTTTGTCACGGCGGAGAGTGTGATTTTAAGCAGCACGCATCAGGCTATAATCACAAGAGGACGCAGGCACAGGAGGAGCGAGGTCAAGGTTCCTTGTCCGTCAGACTCCAGAAGCTGACATGGTAGGCTATGCAATCATGTGGATTTTTAAAACTCAAATATAGTTGATAAGAAAGTGATTATATTAAAAGAGATAGTAAAGGTTTAGCCTAACATTCCATATACATCTCCCCAGTGTTCCTGTCTCCCGCTCCCTCATAATGTGTCAATCAATCATTTCTGATGAGTTTCTTAAGATATCTGGAAATAATTTAATTAATAATTGTTTTTTATGTATTCTTGTTTTGCACAGGAAAGAAGGTTAATTATAATGGAAGTATAATTACATAAAGATATTTGCACTACACTTCCTTAAAATGTTGTCTAATTAAAAAATATATATATATATATATTGAACAGGAAAGGACATTGTAGAAGTCTAATTTTATTGAATACGTTTGCACATTATTTTTCTTTAAATGCAATCTAAGCCAATGAGTTTTGAATGTTATATGTTGAATTTAAGTTAAAAATAAAACATATTATAAACTAAACAAATCCATGGTTCATTGTTGGCAAAATGATCATAATAGTCTTTATATTTCACATCTATGTGGTTCAGTCTTGTTTACTGATTAGGCCTACTTTGCTATTCTATAAATATCTAGGCCTAATAAGTTGTATTATAATATGCTATAATGTATTAAATATATTTATCTAAATGTAGCAATTAGTTTCCACAATATTCACCAAAAGTCATCATTCCAGGGATTATTTAAAAAAATTCTTCCGTGGGGGCATGTCACCGGGAGAGAATTCATTTAGTAAATACTCGGTTTGAGACCATGGTGAACTTGAGATGGTTTTGCACAGGGCACTTGACTTGAGTTCAGACCCTGAGGTGTTAAAGTGACAGAAGCTGCTAATAAAGCTGCTGTCGCCATTTGTGTCAGTGTTAATCAAACATCAGAAAGAAAGTTATTTAATGCCCTGGACTGAATCACTTTGTAAAATAAATAAGAATGAATGTTGAATTTATAGTGAAAACTATGTATTGTATATTTGATTACTTTAAACAATATAATATTATTCAGTGTTTACGTTTTTCTAGTAGCTATTTTCTTGATTGTATATTGTAAAGGAATTGGCAACTGTTATTCTGAATGATTCTAGATCATATTTATGTAAAACAACTTTAGCAGTGTTTTAGAAAAATGCAGGGGGGTTTTCTCTCTCTAAAGTGGTGGGGGGGGGCCCTGCAGTAACTCATGGCCCCGGGCCCAGTGAGCACTCAATAGCCGTGTTTCCACTATCGAGCTAAGACCAGGCGTGCTAGTGCGCGCCAGGGCCAGTCGCGTTTCCACTGTCACTTCCGGGGCTTGATCGTGCCTCGCCGGGGCTTCCTCGGGGCCAACGGCCAGGGTTTTTTGGCCCGACGAAAACCTTGGGCCAAAGCGGGCTAGCTGGGGCTAGAGGAGGGGTTATGAACAAAGGCGGAGTTTCTCAGCGTCCGGAGAGCGTCAGCGCGGATCATTTCAGAAAGATAACAGCTTTAACACCAGCATTAAAGACTTTTTAAAATAAGTTGAGCTCAAAACTCACTCTTAGTTAGCAGCAGTGTTTTAAATAACTTGATCCGATGTGGATTATAATCACTAAACAAGGCAGAAAAATTTATAAGCGATGTAAAAGACTATGCATGCTAAACATTAACGTTACCATAGTAAACATGGTAAATATGACCGCTTGGATAAATCAGACGTCAGCTTCTTATTCTCTATTACAATCGTGTATTTATTAAGTAGGCTAACTTATATTATCTGTCACAAGCCTCGTTTCGAGAGTTTTTCTCACTTTGCTTATCATAAAAGAATTTAGCCTAATAATGTTTTCTGTTCGGGAGCTTTTATAAAAATAGAGATATTATCATTCATTCTAAATGTGACGGCTACTGTGGCTAATAAACAGAAACAGACTTGAATGAACAAGCAGGCTATTTTCATGAGCGTTAAAAATAAATAAATAAAATAGAAATAAGTGTATTTATGTGTGATTAATTTTGAGTCCTGATAAATTAAATCAATATGATCAATGTATCACTTATTCTATAGTTAAAACATCGATGCTTTTGAATTTGAATATATAACAAAGCATGCAAACAAACGACCGCTTTTATCATGTTCGTTTTGTGATCACACATGTTCCAGTGACTTATTTCTTAGTTTTCTGATATCTTCTCTTTGTTGGTGAAATTTTGAGGTTTGCATGACGTTGTTCTGAGAGGCGTGTAAAGGGCGTGTTTTAGTGACGTGAAGCGGAGCTTCAAGCTCCACTGTGGAAACCCTGCGCTATTCTGTCCTCGTGCTACTGGCCCGGGGCTATGAGCCCCGCCCGGCCCGCTTTAAGCCCTGGCTCGCACTGGCCCGACAGTGGAAATGCGGCTACTGGGGCCCTGGGTGCTTTTAGTCTCTTTGTGAGGAAAATCAATAGTACAGCATTAGGTTGTACTATGCTTATATCCATCGGCACCTGTAAGCTCTTTCAGTACCTGTGGTTATCATGTCAGTATTTTAGTGTTGCGGTACAAACAGTGCCAGTAGCTCACAGAGTGCAAATGATCTCCTTTATCAAAATAATGTAATAAATGTTAAAACTTAATGTTAAAATGTTATGTCATAAATAATGAGTTTTTGGAAGTGAATTAGAATAATAGTAATAAACACAAATTATAATGTCATAATTGATAATACACTTTTAAAAGTGCCACTATGAATGTCTTTTTCTCTTCTTTTTTTAGACCTCATCACAACAGGATTTATTTTACTTCCTTCTTTCTTCCTTTTTTTTTTTTGCATTGAAACATTTGAACAGTCTTTACAATTGATCTGCTGCTGTTTATAGGATTCATGTAGTTATTGTGGGAATTGTCTTGGTTTCACAGATTGTTTGAAAAGGTTGCACATTTTATTATTATTTAATATTACAATATGTTGCTTTATCTTCTGATCAGAAACATCCTGTGTGTCTTTACTCACTGTGTAAGTCTTTTACAATCACTGTGAAAATAGAAAGTTGTTTATTGTAACACTTATGTACTTCTAAAACAGTCTTTATTCCCACATCCGCTATCGATCGGCATTTTATTTTGCTTTGCTGTTCCTTGTTCTGCGTTACAAATTCTTATTTGTCAAAACTCATCTGTTTAGCTGTGAATTTACTGAATGAACTCAGTGCGATGTCCAAACTGATTGCACTGTATTTAATGTAAAATCACTTTCTATTTTTATCAGTGTTTAAAGTTATGAAATTCCATATTATACTTGTGATTATGTGATTATTATTTTATTTTTCATGATTATTTTACTTTCTTTTATGTAAAGCACTTTGAATTACCATTGTGTATAAATTGTGCTATATAGAAATAAACTTGTCTTGCCTAATAGAATGTAAATAGTAAGTTGAAATGGAAATGTATTTAATAATTATGACTTATTAGTTTTTCTTACTTTCTGTTTTATGCTCTTAATATAACACGATCATATACATTTGAAACATGAGGCATTTGTCTTACCTTATATGATGGAACAACTTCAGTGGTGTGTCTGAAAGAGTGATTGATGTGTTTAGTGATTAAATACACATTAAACACACAGATTTGTCCTCCAGACAGAAGAGTTTGAGTTTCTCACTCAGTCTGTGTTCACAGTGTCAGTTCCAGTGATCTTAACTCGACTTACTTATAAAACTTTCTAAACGATGGTGTCAAGAATAGATCACCAAACATCTGCTGACTGTTCAGAAAAAGACGTCTCAAAACTCCTTCTTGAAAGTGTTTCTGCCCCTTCTACTCTGATCGCCGATTCTTTTATGTTTTTGTGAAGACTAAGAAAATCACCACAAGAGGAAACAAGACTTGAGATTTACTTCCTGATTAGTTCTGCATGAAGGTAAAGCTTCTGCATCTTTGTCATCTTTCCTGTCTGTGTCTCGTGTTGTTTGAGTGTTTGCTGCCTTATATGGCTCTGAATTATCATTTACAATTAGAATAATAATTTTGTGATCGTATGAATAATGTCTGATCTTGAACACATTCATAATTATATATACTATGCATGACATCTTTGTTATGGACTCTGAACTATCCCTCTTGTCCAGTCTAACCAAATAAATGTGTTAAATATTATAAATTATAGTGGTGCTAATGACACAGATGATGAAATAATGTTGGTCTTAGAGCTCAATCATGTGTTTGATTAGACATTAGGATTTTAATTCCACTCTGGTAATAAACGCTGAATATCTGAACAGTAAATTGTCTCGCATGTTTCTACATGCATTCTTATTAATTTAAAACAAACATTATGACTATGAAATATGAATACTTTCGTTAAAATATATCTAGTGGATTAAAAAACTAGAAAACAATTGAGATTCTTGATATAAACAATTTAAGCACAACAAAAATACAAGTGATTTAAGGGATGTTCATTTAAACATTAGATTTTCAACAAAGAACAAAGATTTTCAAGTTCATGAGAAGCAATTCTGAAAGCATGATGTGCATCTATAAGCACAAACAGTATGGGATTATTAATTAATAATGAGACAGTTGGTGTAACAAGATTAGTGGAAACTGGTGTTTATTGAAGGTAGCAGAATACAACAGTAAGTGAATGGGAATGGAGATTGAACAACGGGTATCAACTTGCCGGATGGGGTGACCAGATTGATTGAGGATGGTGAGCGCAGTGGAGGGGATGGTGAGCACAGTGAAGGATGGTGAGCACACACCTTGGCGATGGTGAGAGAGGATAGAGAGGATACAGATGATGTAACGCTGGAGAGTAACAGGGATCACAGAATAGAGAAGGTAGATTGCTGAGAGAGAAGGTAAACCCAAATGGTTAGTATAAGCAGAGTCAATGCAAGTAACTAGCCGGGGAATGTTCTGCTGAATAGTCACAAGATCAGACAACTGAGGATCCAAGGTGTGTGCGTTTATAGTGCTGGGGAAGATTGATAATTGAATAGTGAACAGGTGCTGATGATTAATACTCAGGTGAGGGAGTGCGTTGTGATGAGCCTGACCGACTTGTGACAAGTTGCAGACTTGGTCATATTAACTTTTCATCTTTTCATCTTTACAAATGATCAGTTTTCCAAAGACACTCATAAACACAACTGACTGTGTTTTCACTATAAGTTCTGATCAGTTGGCTTGTTTCCATTACAGATTTGCGCAAAACTTTTGGCAATATATTATACATTTTGATCAGAAAGTATTGCAAAATGACAGCATTTCCATTAACCAATTTTATATGGCTAAAACGTAAACGTTTGCCTCTCTTGATAAGTCATGGCAACGGATTTGGTGAGATTTTGATGGATTTTGTCTATATTTATTCAAAGGGGGCATATGCGTGTATCTTCACAGAAGTAGAGAGCCGCTTCAGAAATGTGAGATCATTAAAGAAATCACCTTAAAGTGGTCAGTTGGGATTACTTTCCCTCCCAAACAGTTCATTTTACTTAGGTTACACACAAAAATAAGCTTATCGTTTCTTTCTCTCAGGTAAAGTGGTCCAGTGTACACATGGACATTGCAGTTCCTGTTTCTCTGTATGTTTCTACAGTGATTCTCCAGTTTCTTCCACATGCCCTGGTTTAATTTCTTACACTGTAAAAAATAATTCAGTGGCTTAGTAAATTTCACAAAAATAAAGAGCTATATTAACTTAATAAAATCTTTTGAAATCATTTGAGTGATATTTTGAGTGGGTCAGATTAAAAATAATAATTAAAAATCCAACAAATAATTTCTCTAAAATTTACATATATTATTTAAGTTTATGTAATGAAAATAAATAAGTATTTAACTAACTAATTATATTTTTAATATACCTTCAATATTTCTGGTGAATTCTAATAGAAATATTTGATAATTATTTACTTGTACTGATCTGTTTTAGAAACTAAAATTATTAAGTATTTCCTACCAATTTTCCTAAATAAAGTTCCAGCTTAATAAATGAAAGTTTAAATAAATTGAGTAAATTTCGCGGCTAAAGTGATCACGTGTGCAGCTCCGCAGGAAAAAAAAAGAATCTGCTTTCCTCAGCAGCGACGTGGACTAGCCATACACCTCACAGCTCCTGGTAAGTAACGTTAGTCAGCTAATCCTACTTACGTTTGTAACACTTTATTAAAAAGTTAATAATTATTAAGCATTTCCTAACAATTGTCTTTGTATTTTACGTCATATTCAACAAGTTTCGTAGCTTAATCGAAGTCACCTGAAGGACGGCTTTCCTCAGCAACGGCAAGGCCCGCACTCCTCTCATATTGTGGTACGTTATGTAATTTATCCAGCTAGTTAATACTAATTATGTTTGTAATGTTTAATTCAGAAGTTAATTATTAAGGATTTCCTAACAATTGTGTTTGTATTTTGCGTCAACTTAAGAAGTTTAACAAGTTTCGCGGCTCAAACAAGAGGCACCTGTCACTGAAGGACTGCTTTTCTCAGCTACGACGTGAACAGCATCACTCGAATTTCCTATAAGTAGTAATTTTATAACTATGTATATTTGCAATAATGTATTCAAAAGTTGATTAAACATTGACCGTGTGTACGTGTACATAACAGTGTAGTTTTCTAAGTTAGTTAGTGGGGCAGCCATATGTATGTTAGTTTTTTTTTTTTTTTTGGGAGTGGGTTAACGTTCGTACTATTTGGATCACCGTTTATTTCAACCGCCATTTGAAAGTCTAACGATAAGTGTAACCGTGGTCCAGCAACTATACATGCCCAATGGAAAACGATTTTGTACAGGTTCCCCTTTGGGGTCAGTGGCTTGTCAAAAGGGAACACATCATTTATGAACTTTCAAATGACAACATTCTGTCTTGTAAAAAGCTGTCACGTTTTTGTAAAACATCATAATTACTACATGAACTCAGGTATGAGCTCTTAAATCACCACTACAAATACACCATGCAAAAGTATTTAAAATGGCGTGGACATAACATAGACTGGTGCGTTTTAATCAGCTCCCACTATATGCTCCGTTGTAAAATCATTCTAGTACACTGAAACTTATGACATACAATATCGGTAAAAAGTTTGAAAACATTAAGCTTTTTAATGTAACAAATCCAGACCTGGTGGGTATTGAAGGACAGCCGAGGCTGGGTGAGGGGTACGTTGTTTTAATTGAGTGAACTTACTAAATTTCTTAAGAGTGTGTTTAAATATATTCATTTTGATTTGAATTAAGTAATATTTTTGTTCCCTGAAACAGATCAGTTTAATTTTCCATCCTTAAATAGTTTGATAGAAATTTCACAAATATATTATGTGTATTATAAATGAACAATTTGTTAGTCAAATACTAAATTGTTTTAGTGGAAAAAATAAAATATAACTGTACATTTTAGATAAAATAAACTGTTGTATTTTTAGTCAGTTAATATGTTTACATTTATGCATTTGGCAGACGCTTTTTTTCCAAAGCAACTTACATTATTTCCTCAATAAAAGCCTATAGCATTGATTTACAGCATAGAAGCTCGCAGTTGGTCTCTTTTCATTTTTCTTTTAGGGTTATTGTTAAAAATAAATGTCCCTATGTAGAAAATTAACCTGTCTTGTTGTTAAGAAGAATGCTGTTAATTTTTGCAACTCCTCCCCCTAGTAAACTTTGTTTGAGATTTTACCTATCATACGGTCCAACAGAATGTTTGCTTCTTCAGGTGCTATTTGTTTTGTGTATTTGTCACTTTCTTGTAACATTCAGGTTTGAATGTTAGCTCTAACCAGTTATCTTTAAAATTTGCCTGTAGGGTTCAGCTGATCTACCCATCTTCGTACAAGCAGAGTTGGCATAGGAGGTCATAAAAATCTACATCCTTCGGGACAATGATGGGGCAGTCAGCGACGTAATCTTGGGAATCTCAGCAGAGCCTGCTGCCATCTTTTGGGAGTCACATTGGATTTGAGATATCCCAAGACCCACAAATACAGGTCCTTCTCCAAAAATTAGCATATTGTGATAAAGTTCATTATTTTCCTTGATGTAATGATAAAAATTAAACTTTCATATATTTTAGATTCATTGCACACCAACTGAAATATTTCAGGTCTTTTATTGTTTAAATACTGATGCTTTTGGCATACAGCTCATGAAAACCCCAAACTCCTATCTCAAAAAATTAGCTTATTTCATCCGACCAATAAAAGAAAGGTGTTTTTAATACAAAAAAAAGTCAACCTTCAAATAATTATGTTCAGTTATGCACTCAATACTTGGTCGGGAATCCTGCAGAAATGACTGCTTCAGTGTGGCGTGGCATGGAGGCAATCAGCCTGTGGCACTGCTGAGGTGTTATGGAGGCCCAGGATGCCTTGATAGCGGCCTTAAGCTCATCCAGAGTGTTGGATCTCACGTCTCTCAACTTTCTCTTCACAATATCCCACAGATTCTCTATGGGGTTCAGGTCAGGAGAGTTGGCAGGCCAATTGAGCACAGTAATACCATGGTCAGTAAACCATTTACCAGTGGTTTTGGCACTGTGAGCAGGTGCCAGGTCGTGCTAAAAAACGAAATCATCTCCATAAAGCTTTTCAGCAGATGGAAGCATGAAGTGCTCCAAAATCTACTGATAACTAGCTGCATTGACCCTGCCCTTGATAAAACACAGTGGACCAACACCAGCAGCTGACATGGCACCCCAGACCATCACTGACTGTGGGTACTTGACACTGGACTTCAGGCATTTTGGCATTTCCTTCTCCCCAGTCTTCCTCCAGACTCTGGCACCTTGATTTCCGAATGACATGCAAAATTGGCTTTCATCCAAAAAAAGTACTTAGGACCACTGAGCAACAGTCCAGTGCTGCTTCTCTGTAGCCCAGGTCAGGCGCTTCTGCCACTGTTTCTGGTTCAAAAGTGGCTTGACCTGGGGAATGCAGCACCTGTAGCCCATTTCCTGCACACGCCTGTGCATGGTGGCTCTGGATGTTTCTACTCCAGACTCAGTCCACTGCTTCCGCAGGTCCCCCAAGGTCTGGAATCAGTCCTTCTCCACAATCTTCCTCAGGGTCCGGTCACCTCTTCTCGTTGTGCAGCGTTTTTTGCCACACTTTTTCCTTCCCACAGACTTCCCACTGAGGTGCCTTGATACAGCACTCTGGGAACAGCCTATTCGTTCAGAAATGTCTTTCTGTGTCTTACCCTCTCGCTTGAGGGTGTCAATGATGGCCTTCTGGACAGCAGTCAGGTCGGCAGTCTTACCCATGATTGCCGTTTTGAGTAATGAACCAGGCTGGGAGTTTTTAAAAGCCTCAGTAATCTTTTGCAGGTTTTTAGAGTTAATTAGTTGATTAAGATGATTAGGTTAATAGCTCGTTTAGAGAACCTTTTCATGATATGCTAATTTTTTGAGATAGGAATTTTGGGTTTTCATGAGCTGTATGCCAAAATCATCAGTATTAAAACAATAAAAGACCTGAAATATTTCAGTTGGTGTGCAATGAATCTAAAATATATGAAAGTTTAATTTTTATCATTACATTACGGAAAATAATGAACTTCATCACAATATGCAAATTTTTTGAGAAAGACCTGTACTCACTTGAGTTGTTCCAAAAACTGTTTCTTGAACTGGAGTACATTATGACAACATCATCTTTTTGGGTGAACTATCCCTTTAATATTGATGTAAGTGTTGCTTTTATTTTTTTTATGGTTTAATGTTGAGTGTGACTGCAAATGGCTGGTATGCACCAGGAACAAAGTAAGATGTCATTTCTCTTATGGCTATCGTATTTTACATGTAATCTACTTGAATACTAAGATGGATGAAATGTTTCAATCAGGTTTAATCATTTCCCTTATGGCTACTTTACAGTTTTAATTTTTGCAATTTACTGGAATATTAAAATGGATAAGATGTTTCAAAGGTTGATTTTAGACTTTGTCTTATGTTTAATTGACAAATAAATTTTCAATAAAAAAATGTGTTTCTTTCTTTATTTGGTTTTATTATATTAATTATAAAGGGTAAATAGTGTAAAAAAAAAAAGTGAATGCAACATTTTGATAATTTATAGTCCAATATTAAGTTAAATTCACTTTTACATGTAGTAAACGTAGCACATTTTTTTGGTTAAATTTCATCCAATATTTCAATTATATCTACTCAATATTTTTTGTTTATTTTACATAGAATTACAGTTGTGGTGTTTTATAATTTTGATTATATCTAATTAATTTTATTTCTCATATAAAGTAATTCAGTTATTCAGATTTACTTAATTTTTTTACTGACAATTACTCAATTTAAACAGTATATTTCATTGATTTAACAGCTTTAAAATTTACTCAATTTTTTTGAGTGTAAAAATGTTTCACCAAAAAAATTGAGTAAATAATAGTTAAACTTTTTACAGTGTATGCTGTGGTATAATGTTGCTGAAAAATTTGTGTCATGATTTGCTTCCCATTATTTGCAGCTGCAGCCAGATGACCTTTGTGATAATTATTTCCAAATGGTTTTAGCTTTTTACAGTTGTCCTCTAAAGTTTCCCTGTTCAGTATCTCATATACCCATTCAGCATTATTGGTTTTATTGCTGAATGACATGGCATAAGATTTTCCTATATCTGTAGCAGATGGAAGTCCATCTATTAATTTATAGCGAGAGTCGTCATTTTCAACATAATCATCTTCTGTAGGTGCATGTTCAGTGCCAAACATTTCTGTGACTGGGATACATATGTAGATGGATTCATCTTCTGGATGATTCTCTGCTTCTTCGCTTTCTGATGTTTGTTGATACTTGTTTGATTGAGAGCACTTTTGGTTGATTTGGGATTTTCTCCAGAACTCTTTCTATCTTCTCCAGCAGCTTCCACTGTCTCCAGTTCATCACTACTTTGAGTTGATCTTTCTTCTGGGTTTCGTTTCATGCTTTCTGCTTTTCCACGAGCTTGATTAACATCAACAGTTGACCAAAGACCATCTTCCCCTCCTTCATTCTCTCTTTCAGCTATTATTTGGTTTGGCTTATCTGTGAAATTCAACTTTTCATGGTTGTCAATGCTTTTCTGCTGCTCACAACTGTTAACTATGGTATCCTTGTTTTCTTTCATTCTTGGTGTTTTTTCACAAGATTTCTTAGTTTCAATCTTTGTTACATTTACATTTACATTTAATCATTTAGCCGAAGCTTTTATCCAAAGCGAGTTACAAATGAGAACAATAGAAGCAGTCAGGTCAACAAGAGAACAACAACAGTATACAAGTGCCATGACAAGTCTCAGTTAGTCTAGTATAGAACGCATAGCCAGGTTTTTATTTTTTTTTTTTTATGAAAACAAGAAAGTGCTAGTGTTAGTTGGTTAAGTGCTGACAAGAAAGATGAGTCTTTAGATGTTTCTTGAAAATGAGTAAAGACTCCGCTGTACGAATTGAGATTGGGAGGTCATTCCACCAGCTGGGCACGGTCCAGGAGAAGGACCATGAGAGTGATTTTGAACTTCTTTGGGATGGCACCACAAGGCGTTGTTCACTTGCAGATCGCAAACTTCTGGAGGGCACATAAGATTTAACCAGTAAGTTTAGGTATGTTGGTGCCGTGCCAGTGGTCGTCTTGTAGGCAAGCATCAGTACCTTGAATTTGATGCGAGCAGCTACTGGTAGCCAGTGTAACCTGATGAGGAGAGGAGTAACGAGAGCTTTTTTTGGCTCATTGAAGACAACCCTTGCTGCTGCATTCTGGATCAATTGCAGAGGCTTGACAGTACATGCAGGAAGAGCCAGGAGAGCATTACAATAGTCCAGTCTGGAGAGAACAAGAGCTTGGACAAGAAGTTGGGTGGCTTGCTCTGACAGGAAGGGTCTAATCTTCCTAATGTTGTATAAGGCGAATCTGCAGGACCGGGACGTTGTAGCAGTGTGGTCTGTGAAGCTTAACTAATGATCCATCACAACTCCTAGGTTTCTGTCTGTCCTCGAAGGAGTAATGGTTGATGAACCCAGCTTTATAGAGAAGTTGTGATGAAGCAATGGGTTAGCTGGAATCACCAGGAGTTCAGTCTTTGTAAGGTTAAGCTGAAGGTGATGGTCATTCATCCAGCTAGAAACGTATCATTGTATCATCATGATCCTCCTGTACTTGATTTTGTTTACAGCCATCATAAACCAATCTTTTTAACATCTGTAAAATTATCACATGAGCCCAGTGTTTTCTTTTTTCCCCAAGCTCGTTTGATATCATCAGCTGACCAGTAATCACCATCCTCATTTTTAATGTCATATTTCTCTTCAATATTGTTTTTTGTTTTACGTAAGCTCTCAAACCTGTTAAAAAATGACAACAAATCTTTAGCTATGTCATCTAAAGTGACATCAGGTGGGTTTCTTCCCCCTTTCTCAAGAGTGGTTTTATTATTTCCATCAGATTCAGAAGTTTGATTTTGTAAACTGAAAAAACCCATCGTGATGTGTGGCTTAGGAACAAAGTTCAGGAATGAAGCACTTTTGACCAAATCTGCTGTAATTACTTCTTCAACGTCTTCAAAGATCTTCTCTTCTTCCTGGATAAAATAATGTGAACACTTCTGGTGAGAAAAACCTTTATGTCAAAGTCTGCGGTTAAGTTGATTCAGTAGAGACAGAAAGAAATACTCACATCAACAGGTTTGTGATCTGATCAACAGAAACGTCTGCTTCTCTGATTTTATGTCAGTTCTGTTCTGCTCTGAACACAACAAACACAGGTATTCAAAAAATACTTATACTGTAATGTGCTCTTATTTATGCAAACAGAGCTAACTCAGTTTGTTTTGTTGTAGTTTTTTACTAAGAACATTGTTTTAATAAAAACTAAAGTCATGCCAACTCTAATACTTTATTAAGAAGGAAGTAATTATGCAAAACCTGCTGTTAAAAAGTAAAAGTACCACTGAAGCAGTTGTTCATAGACAGTGAAATGCTTCATTTAAAAGAGAGGTGGTTGAATATTTGTATAATTATTTGATCAGTTATGTTTCATCACTATATTTGTCACACTCTGAAATGATAAGCTTCTGTTGTGATCTGAAGTCTTGAAATGTGTTATTACACTAAAGATTATATTCTCTTACTGTTGTGTTTCCCCTGTCTCTGTTTTTACTAAACTCTTATCTTGATATTCTTTGTCTATTTCTGTCTGTGTTCAGTTTCTGTGCTTTTAGTTCCTGTTTCCTTGTTACCTTGTATCCTTCACCCTGTCTCGTGTGTATTGTGTGACATTACATTATATATTGTGTTCGCTTTATGAGCAGTCTCATTTATTAAATGTGTTTTTATCTACATTCATCTGCGTCATCAAGCCAGCATGTGACACTTTTAATAGTTTTAGATACGTATTAAAGCATAGTTAAAGCAGACAGGGTTAACCTTGCAGTAGAACTCAACTCTTCAGACTTTCAAAGTCCTTCATCACTTTTGTCAAAATAAAATCAATATTTTATCAGGAGTTGCAGACCAGAGCAGAACACAGACGTCAGGGACAATGAATGAGACACAAGGCAGTTCACTCAGAGTCAAGTCTACTGTGTTCATGCATCTTCTTACACAACATGTCTAGGGTGTGTAAGGTGTTAGACAAGAAGAGACTGAAGAGAGAAAAATAACTCCTTATACAGGTGTAAACAGAGACACTTCTCAGACATGTATAAAAACAGGAAGGTAAAGCATGCAAACGTAATAGGACATTTGGTTACTGTGGCAATGTACTAAGAAAAGGAAGCGGTTAACTTTACATTAGCTGACTTAGATGCATAAAACTATTGTCACGTTATCTAGACTTTTAGGAAATGTTTAGGATGTTTTTATCATAAAATATATTTAATATGATGCAGATATTCCAGTATTAATGCTAGGATCCAGATTCATTTTTAGATATTACAGACATTACAGAAACATTTAACCTCAATATATATTTTTTGAAACATGGTAATGTTTAAATATTTTGTTTATGTGTATTCATGTCAGACATTCAGTGAAATGAAGAGAAGTGCAGCAGATGTAGCATCCTTCTTCAGGAAGAGTAGCAAGAAGCAGCCAAATGAATCTAAAGCACAGGAGAATATTAGTCAGGATGAAGGAAGAGAAAGAGAGAGAGAACAGACTGACCCAGAGAGTGAAGAAGGAAGCACAAGCCCAAAAAGAAATGTTAGGTTTACCACTGGTATAATATCTGTTTGCATGCAAGAAGTGATTTTGAAATCAATAATATCAAACTGTTTTCATAAACCTTGAAAATCTGAGACTGATTTTTGTTTTGAAGCCCATATGCAGACAATTCAAGATAAAGACTCTGAGAATGAAGAGAAGTAAATGTACCTGGACCTGCAGGTAAATTATATATCACACATACTGTACCATTAGAAGTGTGAAAGTCTTACTTTTACAGATCGATTACAGACCTGATGCAAATCTTAGGATTTAAATAATCCAATCACTTTTCTTTAGTTTTTTTTTTATTTTTAGTAAAATAATTTAAATAGATATATTTTCTCATGTCACCGTTTCTGTATAGTTCTAGACATGTCCACATCAAGAGCTGATGATCCAGTCCAGACACACCTTAAAGTCTTTCCCAGCACTCTCCTGTGAGACAGACGATGAAACCACGTCATCTTATTCAATTTCAATTCAGGAAAATATATACATATGTACATAAATAAAAACTGTAGCTGAAGTCTTGCTGTTAACTTCAACCCAGAATATGAAACTTTTTAGGAATATTAAATTTCATTGACAACATGACCCAATTGTTAAAAAGAAATTGTTCAGAACATTGAACATTGAACATTAAGAAGAAATTGGTGAGGTCTCAAAATGCACATGTCATCTTATTCAAAATGAAAGTTTAGACACATTGGTAGAAATGGTGCATGTCTCCATTATAAATGAGGTCAAGGAAAGTGAGGTGTTTGCCATAATGGCTGATGAATCTGAAGATACCAAAAAAAAAAAAAAAAAAAAAAAGGAAAATAGAAGAAATAGAAGAACATCTTTTTTTGGCACTAAGATACTATCAGTTAAGGAAAGCTTCTTAAAATGAAATTTGTTCTCTGATTGGCTAATTTGCTGCTAAACTCGTCATATTATCGCTGCGAGATGCTTCTGAAGTAAAGTGTTGAGAGCGCGAGCCGCCTATTATAAGTGTTTTGTGACTTGTATTTCCACTAAATGTAACACTTTAGAAATTTAATAAAGTAGAAAGTTGTAGTTTATGGTCAGCAATAACTTCATGTTATCTAATTTCCAAAATATCTGAAATAATTTCGGTTTATTTTATTTATTTAGAAGTTTTAGTTTATTTTAATAGCAACATCTGGCAACATTGCATTGCCGCACTAGTCTGGCAGTTATCAAAAAAGGCATTTTTTCTGATATGCTATTTACACTAAGTGCAAATATCTATAGATTATATTTATACTATATTAAAATAGCAGGATTTTCTACTATTTATACTACTTACTGAAAAAAGTGGCAATTATCTGCTCCTCAGTAGCCTATGGTAGTACATTATAAAACAGTATGCAATAATAACTTATTGAGTCTAATTAAATGGATGCCACCTTATTGGAACAATAAAGCCCTCCATACACCTACCCTTAACTTTTTGATTATTTACTTAATTTGCATTGAAAATAAATGCTTTTCTGATGTGATTTGAAATTTGAAAAAGGGGGAATTTTTTTTTCTCCATAAGGTGGATTCGAACCCGGGTCGATCACGTCAAAATATATATGATACTCGTTATACCTTCTGAGTCACTGGAATTTAATTATCCAAATTATTAGCCCTAAACTTTGATTAAATAAATAGGGTATGTGGGGTAGGGTATAATGTCTAACGTGTTAGAACTTCACAGCAGCGTTTTTTATATCCTAAAAATAAGAACCCTAAAGAAAAGTGATTGGATTTTTACTATATTTTGTTCAGTTATTAAAAACCTCAGATTTGCCTCAGGTCTTTAATCGATCTGTAAAAGTAAGACTTTCACACTTCTAATGGTACAGTATGTGTGATATATAATTTACCTGCAGGTCCAGGTACATTTGCTTCTCTTCTTTCTCAGAGTCTTTATCTTGAATTGTCTGCATATGGGCTAGAAAACAAAAATCAGTCTCAGATTTTCAAGGTTTATGAAAACAGTTTGATATTATTGATTTCAAAATCACTTCTTGCATGCAAACAGATATTATACCAGTGGTAAACCTAACATTTCTTTTTGGGCTTGTGCTTCCTTCTTCACTCTCTGGGTCAGTCTGTTCTCTCTCTCTTTCTCTTCCTTCATCCTGACTAATATTCTCCTGTGCTTTAGATTCATTTGGCTGCTTCTTGCTACTCTTCCTGAAGAAGGATGCTACATCTGCTGCACTTCTCTTCATTTCACTGAATGTCTGACATGAATACACATAAACAAAATATTTAAACATTACCATGTTTCAAAAAATATATATTGAGGTTAAATGTTTCTGTAATGTCTGTAATATCTAAAAATGAATCTGGATCCTAGCATTAATACTGGAATATCTGCATCATATTAAATATATTTTATGATAAAAACATCCTAAACATTTCCTAAAAGTCTAGATAACGTGACAATAGTTTTATGCATCTAAGTCAGCTAATGTAAAGTTAACCGCTTCCTTTTCTTAGTACATTGCCACAGTAACCAAATGTCCTATTGCGTTTGCATGCTTTACCTTCCTGTTTTTATACATGTCTGAGAAGTGTCTCTGTTTACACCTGTATAAGGAGTTATTTTTCTCTCTTCAGTCTCTTCCTGTCTAACACCTTACACACCCTAGACATGTTGTGTAAGAAGATGCATGAACACAGTAGACTTGACTCGGAGTGAACTGCCTTGTGTCTCATTCATTGTCCCTGACGTCTGTGTTCTGCTCTGGTCTGCAATGACTGATAAAATATTTATTTTATTTTGACAAAAGTGATGAAGGACTTTGAAAGTCTGACGGTAATCAGAGTTGAGTGCTACTGTAAGGTTAACCCTGTCTGCTTTAAATGTTTCAAAATGAACAGTTAGTAAGTCATTGAAATAGTCACACTACTTATTACATTTTAAACAGGGTAACTCGCATCTCTATCTTGTATCCAACTCATATCTCTTGTAATTTCTAACCTATTACATTTTGTAACCTCAAAATTGCATATTTTAAAAACAGAATTGTGATTAGAAAAAAAATAGAAAAAAGTAAGAAGTGCAATATTTAAGTCATATGGTCTCAAAATCAAATTAAATAAGAAAAGAAAAGAAAAAGAAAACAGTAAAATAATATATAAAGAATTTTTTTTTTTTTCCAGATGCTGAATATACATGTCATCTTACTTAAAAAACAATACAGGAAAATATATACATATGTACATAAATAAAAACTGTAGCTGAAGTCTTGCTGTTCAACCCAGAATATGAAACTTTTTAGGAATATTACATTTCTTTGACAAAATGAACCAATTGTTAAGAAGAAATTGGCGAGGTCTCAAAATGCACGTCATCTTATTCAAAATGAGGTTTAGACACATTGGCAGAAATGGTGCATGTCTCCATTATAAATGAGGTCAAGGAAAGCTGTTTGCCATAATGTCTGATGAATCTGAAGATACCAACAACAAAAAAAGTAAAAGAAAAGAAAAGCTTTTTTTTGGCACTAAGATACTATTATCAGTTAAGGAAAGCTTCTTACATTTTGAAGCTGCAGAGTGTCTTAATACTGCTGGACTGACAGAAGATAATAATCCATATTCTTCAAAGATATGGTCTACAGTAACCTGGGTGGGGAAGTCTATGATGGCGCCTCGGTGAGTGGCAAGCACTCTGTGTTCAGTCTCGTATTAAGGAGGTGGCCAAGCAGCCATTTTATGCACATTTCAATGTCCATTGCCTTAATTTAGTGTTAGCTGACACTGTTAAAGCAGTCCCCCAAGGTAAATGATTATTTATTCATTTTTTTTCAGTTTTGTACAGAATGTATTTATTCAAGTCTGGTTCCTGCAATCATAACAAGTGGCTTAAAGCGATAGTTCACCCAATAAAGAAAATTAGATGTTTATCTTCTTACTCCCAGGTATGGCTGTAGCCAGCTATGAGGTCACCAAGGTCCAAGACCTCTGTAAATTTTTCATGTTCAAAAATGAAATTTGTTCTCTGATTGGCTAATTTGCTGCTAAACTCGTCATATTATCGCTGTGAGATGCTTCTGAAGTAGAGTGTTGAGAGCGCGAGCCGCCTATTATAAGCGTTTTGTGACTTGTATTTCCACTAAATTTAACACTTTAGAAAGTTAATAAAGTAGAAAGTTGTAGTTTATGGTCAGCAATAACTTCATGTTATCTAATTTCCAAAATATCTGAAATAATTTCGGTTTATTTTATTTATTTAGAAGTTTTTGTTTTTTTTAATAGCAACATCTGGCAACATTGCATTGCCGCACTAGTCTGGCAGTTATCAAAAAAGGTATTTTTTTGTGATATGCTATTTACACTAAGTGCAAATATCTATAGATTCTATTTATACTATATTAAAATAGCAGGATTTTCTACTATTTATACTACTTATTGAAAAAAGTGGCAATTATCTGCACCTCAGTAGCTTATTGAAGTATATTTGTTACGTCTGGTGCAGAAAGAAAGGCAGAGAATCCAATAGCGAGTTAATGACAGAGATGAATTATACTCGGGCACTCGTGAAATGTTAATGTCAGATTCGCTGTGTGAATCACAGATGAGTTAAGACGGGCTCTGAGGCAGGCAGGCAGGCAGGCCGGCTGAGGATACCACCGCTCAGGACCGTGACGCAGGGAAGCAATGGGCGAACCGGACTGGCGGGATCCAGGAATTCGAAACGGAGAGTGAAGACCAGAAAGCACATGAACAGCCTGAACCCCAAACACATTGAAACGAACTGACAACACGGGTGGGTGAGAGACAGGTAATTATAGCCCCGGTGATGAGTGCAGCAGGTGACGGTGATCAGAGTGATAGGAAATCAGTAACCACGCCTCCAACAAAACCGCACGCAGAGAAAAGGTGAAACAGTGAATTTGTGAAACATGACAGTACTCCTCCCCCTAGGAGCGCCTCCTGGAGCTCCCAGGAGGACCTACCTGTTGATTGTAATCATCAATAAGGGAGCGGTCCAGTATGTCCCTAGCAGGAACCCAACTTCTCTCCTCCGGACTGTAACCCTCCCAGTCCACCAAGTACTGAAATCCGCGTCCCCTCCGTCTCGAGTCCAGAATACGATTGACCTTATAAGTAGGCTCCCCATCTATGAGATGCGGTGGTGGGGGGGACTGGGACAGGTGGTTTAATATGGCAGTGAAAAACAGGTTTCAATTTGGAGACATGGAATGCGGGGTGAACCCTCCTGTACGCAGGAGGTAGTTGGAGGCGGCCCATCACCGGACTAATGATTTTGGTGACAGTGAATGGGCCAATAAATTTGGGAGCCAGTTTATTACTCACGGAACACAGAGGAATGTTCTTGGATGAAAGCCACACTTTTTGACCCACTACGTATACGGGAGGCTTAGACCAGTGGCGATCAGGTTGGGCCTTGGTGCGTCTTCCCACCTGGAGCAGAGTCTCGCGTGCTCTGTTCCATGTGTGACGACAACTCTGGACAAAGGCTTAGGGGACAGGAGCGGAGGGGACCGTGACCTCGGATTCCAGACTGGGAAAAATTGGTGGCTGGTAACCTAAACTACACTTAAACGGAGATAGGCCCATAGCCGACACTGGCAACAAGTTATGTGTGTACTCAACCCAAGAAATTTGCTGACTCCAGGAGGAAGGGTTCTTAGAGACTAAACATCGCAACACTCTCTCAAGATCCTGGTTGGCCCGCTTGGTTTGACCATTGCTCTGGGGATGGAAACCCGAGGACAGACTAACCATAGCCCCCAGTAATTTACAAGATTGTTGCCAAAATTTTGATAAAAATTGGGGCCCCTGTCGGAGACCACGTCCATCGGAAGACCATGTAAACGAAAGACGTGATCTACGACAGCCACCACTTTCTCCTTGGCAGAAGGTAATTTGGGCAAGGGAATGGAATGAACCATTTTCAAGAACCTGTCCACCACGGTCAAAATGACCATCTTGACCTGGAGGGCGGGAGGGCGGTAATAAAATCTAGAGCGATATGTGACCAGGGTCTCGAAGGAAACAGACAGCAACTGGAGTAACCCATCTGGGGAGCGATTAGAAGTCTTACCCATGGCACAAACCAAACACGCCACAAAAAAAACTCCCGGATGTCGCAAGCCATACCAGGCCACCAGAACCATTGCTTAACCAAAAACTTGGTTCTATTAACTCCTGGATGACAAGCTACATTGGAACCATGGCCCCATCTAATAACGTCGGACCGAACTCCCTCTGGCACAAATAATCGACCCGGTGGACCACCGGGCAGAGGCGTTACCCCTTCTAAGGCCGTCATGACCTTCGATTCGATCTTCCATCTGAGTGTGGAGATAACTAGTCTCTCAGGAAAAATACACTCGGGAGTAGACGGGTGTTCGGAACGGTCAAGAACACATGATAAACCATTGGGTTTGATGTTCTTAGAACCCGAGCGGTATGACAGAGAAAAATCAAAACGTCCAAAAAAAAGGGCCCACCAAGCCTGCCTAGAGTTGAGTCTATTAGCCGATATGATGTATTTCCAGATTCTTATGATTGGTCCATACTATAAAAGAAACCCCTGACGCCATTCTTCCAATGCAAGCTTGACCGCCAACAATTCTTTGTTGCCAATGTCGTAATTGCGTTCGGCTGGTGATAAGCGGTGGGAATAAAACGTGCATGGATGCATTTTGTTGTCCGAGGAAGAGTGCTGGGAGAGAACCACACCTACCCCCATCTCTGACGCATCCATGATGGATCAGGGGCCACAAAATGGTAGCTGAAACGAAGCAGCTCTTCAGTTTGGAAAATGTAGCTTCGGCTACACCAGACCACTTGAACGTCGTTCTGGGGGAGGTCAACGCTGTCAGAGGCGCGGCTAGTTGGCTGAAATTACGAATAAAAAATCTGTAAAAATTGGCGAACCCCAGAAACCTCTGCAGGGCCTTGTGGGAATCTGGGCTTGGCCAATCCACCACAGCCTTAACCTTGTCAGGGTCCATGCGCACTCCCTTGGATGACACAATGTACCCCAAAAATGGAACTGACTGTGCGTGAAAAACGCATTTCTCCGCCTTGACAAAAAACACATTTGTTCGCAACCTCTGGAGCACTAGTATGATGTGCTGAACATGTTCCTGGAGAGAAGAAGAAAATATCAGAATGTCATCCAGGTAGACATAAATGAGCTGATCTACCATGTCTCTCAACACGTCATTGACTAGTGCTTGGAAGACAGCAGGGGAGTTGGACAGCCCGAAAGGCATGACCAAATATTCAAAATGGCCCCGGGGGGTATTCAGTTCTGTCTTCCATTCATCCCCCTTCCTTATGCGGACCAAATGATAAGCATTACGTAAGTCCAGTTTTGTAAATATAGATGCTCCATGCAGCCACTCGAAGGCTGAAGACATCAACGGCAAAGAATAGGTATTCTTCATATTGATGTTGTTCAGCCCTCGTTAATCAATGCAAGGTCGCAGAGATCCATCTTTCTTACCCACAAAAACGAATATAACTTGCCCTTAGGCGGAGACATACCTGATATAAGGTCTATGGCACAGCCATAGAGATGATGGGGAGGAAGGGAAGCAGCCCGGGACTTACTGAACACTTCCTTCAGGTCGAGGTACTCCTTGGGCACGTTAGACAAATCCACCGTCTCCTCCTGAAACACAGAACTAGACACAGACGAATGAGCAGACACAAGACAAGAGGCATGGCACTGATTACTCCAGGTGGAAACGGAGCCTTAGCCCATGTCTACCCTGGGGTAGATGAGCCAATTGAACATTTTACTTTTTACACCTGGTTTTAGAGAAAACCATGTTTATATATATAAAAAAGCCTTACATACTGTATGTAAATAGTTTACAGATTACAGGTCTGTGACAGAAATAGGAATCAGAAAACATGTTAAAATAATGAAATACTGGTCTGCATTACATATTTAAAACAAAAAATATTTTTTTTACTCCAATTTCAAAATGCAAGGCAAGTCTTACATATTGTGAATTGTATTTTGGTTTATCTGCATTTGTTTTACAATAACAATCATTTTTAACTGTTCATAATGTTTCGTCTGAATTTGTGTTGACTTTTGATGAATAACTTATGTCAAATTAAATAGTCCACTTGCACCACCTATTGGTGTGCAACTGTTTTTGGATTATACACATTGTTGTTACATTTATGTATTTTTAAATTTGTTGGCACACATTTAAATTGTTGTGCTTAATATTTTAACAATACATTTTATTGTAAATTACTGAGCTATGAACTTCCTTTGATGTGCAGGTCTATGTGAATTTATGTTTACATCCCCTGGGTACATGTTTTAAGCTTCAATAATGATCAGATTTGTTTATTAAAAGTGACATATTTTTAATTATTTTATAGGGGAAGTCGTGGTCTAATGGTTAAAGAGTCGGACTCCCAATCGAAAGGTTGTGAGTTCGAGTCCCGGGCCGGCAGGAATTGTGGGTGGGGGGAGTACATGTACCGTTCTCTCTCCACCTTCAATACCACGACTTAGGTGCCCTTGAGCAAGGCATCGAACCCCCAACTGCTCCCCGGGCGCCGCAGCATAAATGGCTGCCCACTGCTCTGGGTGTGTGTTCACAGTGTGTGTGTGTGTGTTCACTGCTCTGTGTGTGTGCACTTCGGATGGGTTAAATGCAGAGCACAAATTCTGAGTATGGGTCACCATACTTGGCTGAATGTCACGTCACTTACTATTAAAAAGAGAATGAGAATGGATGGTTTTAGATTCTCAGCTCTCATATTTACTGTAGTAGATGGACTCAGAAAACAGAAGAAAACAGTCTGAAAGTTGGTAGCTGGAGTTGTTGCAAATAAAACCCACAAGACACTGATCCTTGACCCCAACCTCAAAAGATCATAAACATGTATGAATTGTTTATAATTGTGTGCTAATAAACATTTATTTTCTTCCTTGTTTCGTGACAAGAAGCCATATCAGACCACAAAAGGATGCATTTGACTGGTGTTGTGGAATAAAAACATTATAATGTTCTCTTTTGTTGGACAACAGGTTTATGTAGCTAGGTAAGACTACATGTAGCCATCAGAGCAAGTGTGATTACTGCATTCACACACTCCTCAGATGCTCTCGTTTCCTGAGTTGTGATTTTTCTAATTATTCTGACATTACATGAATGCAGTATAATTGAGCGCGCACGCATGTTGATGATCCTTTATACTGTATGTCTATGTTTTGGAGCACCAGAGAGCAAATATTTCAATCGACATGAAATTGAAATAAAATGAGGTGTGAATTGAAATGAGGCATTGACATCTGCATTCTGATTAGGTCTGGTACACCAGGTTTTAGTATCTGACCCTGCCAATGATCATCTCAAATAAAACCGTTTCCATCTTCCAAGCTATCTTTCTGCAATGGTGATGTCACATGTGCGCGCACGTCCTGATGATTATGAAAATAAGAAGTTTTAGTTTCTTAGTAAATAGTTACCCTACTCGTTAATGGGGAAAGTAATATTTTTAATGTTACTAGTAACACATTATTGCACAACACCGATGATCAGTCCAAAAATTACAACATGTTACCTTTTACTCTTCACTTTTTTTCTCCTCTTTACAGAAATAATGGGGTATCTACACACCTCTCTCATTTTGCTCCTCCTCTTCTGTTCATCGAGTGCTGGAAAAACTTTCTTTACTCATCTCGGAACAAAGTGTATAGATGACTGCAAGTACAACTTGTACGTGTACAAGTGCAAGAGTATTGATAAAGATTGAAAATGTCAGTAAATGCATTGTTCACCTCAGAAAGAAAGGAACTTCCAGGGTAGATATTGTCAATATTACAGTATGTGTGGGAAGCATGGGAAGACTACTACTGGTGCAAAAGTAATAGGTTTACTTGGGGATTCTGTGGGCTGGTGATAGATGACAAGAACCATACTGTAAAAAAGTAATGTTTATATACATTAAACAACTGACAGCTAGATTTGCATGAATAAAGCTGTAATTCTACAGTGCAACTTCTATAATCTGAAAAAACAGTTCACATAAAAATATTAACAGTACACACTATTTCATGCTTAATTCTGCAAAGCTGCTGTGACAGAATCTGTATTGTTAAAAACTCTATATAAACTCTATGCCTGGCTGTACTGAAGCTCTAGAATGAAACTCAGCTCAGCTCTGTCATAAGGACAGAGAGAAGAGAACAGAGACACTGCTTACATCCCACAATGCACCACACACAACACAGTACTCGAACTTCAAATCAAACTCTGTATGAGAACCTTAAACCATCCCATGATGCTCAGTGATACTGAAGTTCAGGAGGAGATGAAGCACTCCAGCTGTGGGTGATCTTCATCTGGGGTGCATTTCCCAAAAACAGTATGGTTGCAGTTACCAATAGAGTTCAATAGAATGTGCGACCATACCTAACTAACAATGCTTTTCAGAAACAAACCACTGAACGTCCCTGGGGTCTCCTGGACAAATGCAGAAGCCTAACACCACCATATATGATTTCAGTTACAGTCTGTGCCTCACACATAGCCTCATAGGCAATGCATTTTACAATGCATTTTCGCAGAGGCGAGCAATATAGCTAATCACAGACATTTGTTGATTTCTAAAAAGCAATGGCCAATCAGAGGAGTTTAGGTTGGAATCCATGCTCTTGCCGCTCCAGTCACCAATTATTATTATTATTATTATTTTTTTGTCCAGTGCTGAGTTTTATCGCGCTCGTAACTTCTTTCTAACATTACGCCAGCTATGACGTATATGGGAACTCCTCCCTTCTCCACTTTCGCTGAAATCAAGCTGGGGACAGCTGGCCAATTGATGCGAAGCATGCAATACTGACAGGTCAGAAGGCAGTATAAAATGCATGGGCGTGAAAATTACATCAGAAACATGACTAAACGCTAACACAGCTGATCAAACAGCAACCACGGTGGCTAACGTAATGTCTCATTCCCTCATCTCAGGGAACTGAGGATACGATAGTAACCAGAGGCATTCCCTTTCAAGGTGTCAACTCAACATTACATCGTCTATGACGTATATGGGAACTGTATTAAATACCACTGTGACAGCTGTGAAGATAAGCCCTGAATGGGGTCAATTACACCCACACATAAGCAGGACACTTCTAGTCAATAGCCGCGTCGCTAAGAGTACTCGCATCTGATAGGTGGAACTAGACCAATGAAACATCTGCTCCGACCCTAACAAAATTTGCTTATCTCCATGCAATGAACACAAAGGCTGCACTGAATATGGCAGACACAACACAATGAACACTAAAGCATGAGAGTAAACACAGAGTCGATAGCGTTTGACAAAGAGTTAGCAGCCATGCTAGCTACTGTATAGCTGGTTGTAACAGTTCACAACAAATGAATGAAACTTAACTCATCAAAAGTACATGTGATACGAAAGGAGGAACGAAAGGAACGAAAAGCAGCAAAGCAGCCACATACACCTTCAAGCACAAAACATTGTGACACGGAACAGGTAGAAGGTGTGCACGCCTCTGTAAGTGTGCTCGGCACTCGTGAGTGCAGAGCATCCTGCTCATTTAGGGTCCCCGCAGCGGCCACACATGATGGTTCCACAGCTTGGGCTAGGGTGCCATATCGTGCCATTCGCCTGAGACAGCCGGTCCTTCCTGAGGGGGATTTGCCATGGAGGGGCCACCACTAACTCTCTCAGGTCCACAAAACAGGGCTGATTCAGCCAGTACGGAGCCAAGAGTATGACTGACGCTCTCTCCTCCCTGATTTTGCACAACACCATAGGCAGAATCTACACCGGAGGGAACGCGTAAAGCCTGGCTTCTGGCCAATGCGCTGTCAGAGCATCTCCCGGCAGCGGGGAGTGAGATAGTGAGAAGAACGTGTTTCAGTGTGTGTTCTCACTTGTGGCTAACAAATCCACTTCCGCCCTCCCGAATTGAACCCAAATCATTTGAACTGATTCTGGGTGAAGCTTCCACTCTCCTTGAGGAATCCCTTTCCTTGAAAGCATTTCCGCTCCACAGTTCAGGATACTGGGGATGTGCGCCGCTCTTATGGAGAGAAAGTGTCAGTCTGCCCACAACTGGAGACTTGCTGCCTGTTTGAATAGAGCTCTGAAATGCACGCCGCCCTGGCGACTTATGAGACCACAAAACCATGTTCAAATGAGACCACAGACGTGTTGTCGGTTCGAATCAGTACATGTTGACGCTCCAGTTTCAACCGAAAAATACTGTGAGAAGTTTAAGGCACTTGTGTAAATATGCTGTAAATGCGCTGATTAAGTCAATCAATCACCTTTATTTATTTAGTGCTTTAAACAAAATACATTGCGTCAAAGCACTGAACAACATTCATTTGGAAAACAGTGTCTCAATAATGCAAAATGATAGTTAAAGATTCATCATTGAATTCAGGTATGTCATCTCTGTTCAGTTTAAATAGTGTCTGTGCATTTATTTGCAATCAAGTCAACGATACCGCTGTAGATGAAGTGACCCCAACTAAGCAAGCCAGAGGCGACGGGGGCAAGGAACCGAAACTCCATCGGTGACAGAATTAAGTATTAACTAAATCAAATCAATATTTCGCATGACCAACCTTTGCATTAAAAACAGCTTTTGTCCAGGTTCACTTGCACATTGTTTTTCAGGTAGCTTTACAGGAAGGTTTTCTCAAGTGTCTTGGAGATACGACCACAGTTCTTCTGGATTTAGTTTGTCTCACTTTCATTTGTTTCTTCATGTAATAACAAACAGATATGATGATGGTGAGATCAGATCTCCATGTGGAACACTGGCTGTTTCAGACTGATTGGCAGGGCCAAGCCAAATGGAAGCACTGAATACTGATGAGCCGTGCCTTCTAAAGCAAATCTCAGGAAGCGCCTGTGGTGTGTCGCTATTTGAATCTGGAAGTACGTGTCTTTTAGATCCACTGAGGTGAACCAATCCCCAGGCTGTATCTGTGCCAAGATCTGTTTCAACGTTGACATTCTGAACAGGTCCAGAATTGGACGTAGTCCACCATCCTTCTTTGGCACCATGCACCATGTAGCGGCTGTAAAAACACGCTTTATCGCTCCTTTCTCAAGCAGACTGAGGAATCCTTGTCTCAGAATGGGAAGGTTTTGGGCCAAAGTCAGTGACAGGACCACCCCATTGAAGCGGAGTGGGGGGGGTGGGGGGTCTGTGTTTGAACTGAAGAGAATATCTGTGCTGAATTATTCCCAATATAACTCCACGTGTCCAGGAAGAGAGTGTTAGCTCTACGGCCAGGGTAGCAACCGATGCCATGTTTTGACTGGAGCCCCGTCCCCGTAAGGCTAGAAGCAATGGTGGGAGGATGGCTCGCGGCGGGTACTGTGTGGTCATTATAGGCCATTATTATCATGGGTTGTGGCTCTGCTATGCTCTGAGACTGAGCGAGTGACACGGTGTTTGGTGCAAGAGGAAGAAAAAGCGTACATGTTTTGATAGTGTATTTTTATTTATTTATTCATTTATTTTTACTCACACATTAAAACAGCATTTGAACCCACATAGCAATCGTCGCACATAGAAGCACGGGGGACATGATGCCTTAAACATTGCGCTTCCTCTTAACAGTCTGTCATGAAGATGGCTTGGTAGCCGAGGATGGCGCCCTGGCTCTCTCGCTGCATGGGCTCCTCCTCTGACCCTGATGTTTCCTTCCAGGCCCTGACCACTGCTTGTTTCGGCTGAAATTAGCATCCGGGTCTGGGAGGGGCGCCACAAGGGGCTGTCTAGCTGGTCCCTGAGCCTGGCAAGGTGCAGAAGAAGACCGGGACCTTGCAGACATTGACTGGAGTGAGCAACGGGGAGATCACGTGGCTCATCGCCTTGGCGCACTTCTGCTTCGTGGAGAAACACTCCGTCACCAACTCTACATTGTCACCAAAGAGGCCGAAAGAAGTTACTGTAGGGTTTAAAAGCGTCTTGCGGTCAGCGTTCTTCAGGTCTGCTAGGGTAAGCCACAGGTGCCTGTTAAGGATGACCATGAACACACACAAACACACACACACACATATTCATATGGTGCTACTGGGCCTGAGTGTAAATGAGGAAACGTCAGTGCCGGCACTGCCACACATTCACAACGATGCAGTAGAGACTGTCAATGGGAGGGTCAGAGAGTCCTCAGATTTCATCAAAAATATCTTAAATTGTGTTCCAATGAACAACACAAGGTTGAGTAATTAGTGACAAAATTTTTGGGTGAACTATCCCTTTAATTGTTTAACAGTATTACAATAAATCATGACAGAAGAAACCATTATGGCAAATTATTTGTTCTACAGCATATGAGAAATAATAGGGCACTAAAAACAGCCTGAAAAATCTTAAATATATGTTCATCCTAATGATCTAGAAGTAGCAGAAGCATTGAGTTTTCAGAAAATGACAAATACTGTTGGACAAGATGTTAGAGATGTCTTTAACTGTGGTCAGAAAAAAAAAACTATGCACACAATGTTCCAGTAAGCTAATGCAGAAACTAAACAATTTATTTTAAACAAACTGAGTCAGCAAAAGAGAAATGACAGACTTGTGTATTATTAACATGCAGGAAAGTACAATGCTTTGACATACAGAAGTTTGCAAACCCTTTGAAAATATCTAGCTCATTCAGTAGTGGAAAACACACCTCATGACATCATCAGTCTGCGAAGTAACAAAGCCTGTAGAATATCTGGATTAAGAATATCTAAAACATCTGGATTGTTTAATCGTCTAGAGAGTTTCACCGCTGTCTTTCTATCAAATCCAAACACAGCACAGAGCGGCTGAGTGAATGTGGCCTGGAATCTGTGTAAGAGACTCATTGTGTCAGAGACGCTGTAGAAGGACAAAATCCCTGCGCTGTGATCCACATACACTCCTATTGTACTGGAGATATTGACTACAGGAAGGACAGTCTCTATGTTACTGTGCCAGAATGAGCAGTAGTCTGGAGAGCAGAACAGACTCCAGGACTGATCGTTACGTCCAGCAACACACTCAGGACCATTTCCCTTCCTGCTGATGCTCTTATATGTCACTCCTATATCAACTCCTGATCCCCCATCTCCGGTCCACTCCACCTCCCAGTAACAGCGTCCAGTCACACTCTCTCTACACATCGCCTCTGCCCAATAATCAAATCTGTCTGGATGATCAGGATACGGCAGACGTGTGTCAGAGAAAGTGATCACTGTGTTTTCTTCAAATAGACGGAGATAATAATTCACTGAGTTCAGATCCAGGGTCAACAGACGGGAATCTGATGGAGATAAACACATAATTATTCATGACTTTACATCAATTATATAACATATAAATGCACTGTAAAAAATAAGTGTAATTTTAACTGTAAAATTTTGTAAAAACGCTACGGAAAAAAACTTATAATAGGTTAACAGTAAGTTCCCGTACTATATACAGGGAAAAACTGTAAAAGATCTAACAAAGCATTTAATGTAAATTTACAGTAAAATTCTGTTAATTATACAGCTTTTAGAAGTAAAAAAAGAACAAATCAATGTATAATTTACAGTCTAAAACTGTAAACTGATATTCCCAGAATTCCCTGCGTGACACTCCACGTTTGAAAGTATTTTGTTTAAATAATCATGTTTTTAAATAGTTCTTGTTATCAGTTATGTACATTTGAGCTTTATGTTACATCTTCTGTTGCTTAATGAAAGTTTTTTGCATTATTTAAGTATCACGTGTGTTACCATGATGGTGTTTTGTGTTTCCATAAATGTGCACCTTCTATATGTTAATATATACTTCTGCTTGTGGTGAAGCTACTTGTGATGAGCTTTGATACTTCATGTGGCTTTCTCTTATACAGTACCATCTTTATTAGTATGGTGGTTGTCAGTATTTTCAAGGTACAAAACAGATTTAATTTGTGTGTTGTTGAATTTACTGGTTTATATTCACATTTTCTTGTTTGTAAATTACAGCTTTATATTGTAAAATTAACAGTTTTTGACGTAAATGTGTTTACAGTTTTCTGTATTTTTACAAAATTATTCTGGCAACCACAGCTGCCAAAATTATTTTGTAAAAACTACAGAATTGTTTTTACAGTGTGGGTCTATTCATTAGTATCATCATCTGAGATAAAAACTCTTTCATGGGACAAAAAAAAGAGCATTTCACATAAAAGCTAGCAAATGGTATTCATTTAAAATTAAATTACAAATTTGTGATAAGCAATATACTGTTTGCAAATCAATTTGTATAAATTAGCCACCTTCCCATGAGATCAGGTTAGAATGCACCTTAAATCATTCTTGCAGTACTTTTAGGATTACTTTATAACTTTATTTGTCCCTAGGGAAATTTGTCTTGGACATAAGGGCTTCCACATACAAGAATACATAGGATTATAATAACAGAACAACAACAGCAACAACCAAGAAAAAAAAAATAACTTAAGTGCCTACAATACCTGCAACACCTTCATTTCGCCCCCAGCTTTTGTCCTGAGTTTAGGATATTCACCAATAAAGGAATGAAAGAGTTTCTATACCTATTCAGGATACTCCCTCACTCCCATCACTTTCGTTCCTGTATGAACCAATCTATTTATTTGTGATTTCAGCTTAACTGATAAGTTACCAAACCAAGCCACAATTCCATAAAGTAAGACACTCTCTATCACAGCCTGATAAGATAACATCAATACCCTTTGTTTAACACCAAACACCCTGAGTCTTCGCAGAAAATAAAGTCGCTAGTACATACAGAACAAGACAGTTTACAGTCAATATACACACCCAAGTATTTGTACGAATGAACTTGGGTAATAATACTGTTATGGACCAGTAGTGGAGAATGGTCCCCCAGATGCCCTGGATCAAAAATCATTTATTTCTGGGGGGGTTTTTTTGTTTGTTTTTTTTACAATGAGATGATGGTCCTAACACCATTGTACAAACTTTTCAACCTCCAAGGTATAACTGGAAATGTCCATATCCATATCCATAAATCCCAAGATTGCAGGGAATGAATTAGTAAATCGTGTGCACAATTTATAAATCGAGTGAATTAAATAGTAAATCGAGGGAATGCAATAGTAATCAAGTGCACGTTTTAGTACATTGAGGGAATGAATTAGTAAATCATGCACACGATTTAGCCAAGGCCTACTATTTTTTCTTGCATGTCATGTGCGGGGCTCCATAGAAAGGCACATGTCTATGCCTATAATGTTTCCAAAAAACAAAAACCCCAGTTTACATCTCACTCCAATGATCTTATATGGTTCTGGAATGAACCCCTGGCAAGATCATCATTATTTAGCACAGAAAGTCTCCCAGTGATTACAAGGGTTTGTGTGTATTTTTATTGTAACTCACATTGTAGGAACTCCTTCCTAGTCGTAAATTGATGATTCGGGACAATAACCTGGACGGTTTTCACTATAAACATCAAAGAATATGTGTGCATCAGTGCAAACTCTTTAATTCCCAAGTCAAGAATTAAGATACTACCATTTTATATTTATTGAACAGTGCTCAACTCTTTTCTGAGAGTAAAACAGTAGCCTATTACCTGTTTTAGATAACCTTTCTATTTCATCTGTGCAGAACTGCTGCAGTTTATCTCTGAGCTGAGAGACAGACTTCACTACTTCATCAAAATTGGGACGAGAACTGACAGTGAAGCTGTCTGTAGATCCAGAGAGAGAGACAGATGGGCAGCTCTATAGACACAAACACAAAAACATTACCTCTGTGCAATTAAAGAAGCCTGTAGTCTTCAGTCCTTTGTTTAAAGGGTTAGTTCACTCAAAAATGAAAATTAATCTGTGTTTTATTCACGCTCAAGCCTTCCTAGGTGTATATGACTTTCTTCTTTCAGACATATCCAATTATTGTTAGTCTGAGTTATATAAAAAAATGTAGCAGGTGGATGTTTCTGTTTAACAGTCCAAGACAAGTTAAATAAAGCCATGCAACCATAATAAAACGTGTCTCACACAGCTCTGGGGCATGCATAAAGGCATCCTAATTTTCATTTTGGGGTGAACTAACTCTTTAAGAAGATCTCTGTTACCTGGAGGAAATGAATATGATCATCTGTGTTTGAAAGCTGTTTCAGTTCAGTCTCTTTCCACCTCAGATCATCAAGCTCCAGCTCCAGTTAAGCCAGTCTTTGTTCAGCTTGTTTCACTGCAGCTCTTTCCTGATCTCTGATCAGCTGCGTCACCTCAGAGCGACGTTTCTCAATGGAGCGGACGAGCTCGGTGAAGATCTTCTCACTGTCCTCCACTGCTGTCTGTGCAGAGCGCTGTTACAGGACACACAGCACAATAAAACCATATTTATCTGATTAGCAATTTCAGTTGTTAGTTAAAAAAAACTATAAAGCATTTTTAACAAGCCTTTCACGGAAAGGTTCTTCGGGCAATTGAACGTTCTTATACAGCATTGCTTTTGCACCACATACTGTAGTTCTAGGAAGCCAGCAGGGTCGTTCCTACCCTGGTTAGGTATGTTTTGAAGCTGGGATGCTGATTTGAGCTGGTTTATGCTGGTCCTTTGCTGGTTTAAGCTGGTCCTTAGCTGGTCATTTGTTCGTCCTAAACTGGTCCGACCAGCACATGACCAGCTAAGGACCAGCAAAGGACCAGTTTAAACTAACAAAGGACCAGCTCCAACAGTATTTACAAATGCCAAAAACCAGTGAATGGAGGACACTGTGTTTGAAGCTGTTCTAGTTGTGTGTTGAAGGTTTTGTGATAAAAAAGATGGAATGTAAATTAATAATTTAATTTAAAATACATTCTTAGTTCCTGAGGTGGGAACACACCAAATTCATATCCGCCAATACTTCTAGAAACTTAAAAAGGTTCCTCCGGTGCGAAAGCGCATATTGTATCTTCCTGGCTCCTTTACTTTCAGAAGTGTGAAGGAGACTTCTCAAACTTATCCAAACTCACCTTATGAGACTCCAGAGCCTCTCTCATCCGCTTTAGATCCATCTTTCTCTGCTGGATTGTTTTCTGGATGTTCCTCTGTGTTTCCTCTAAATGTCTCTGCAGAAAACAGATATTTTAATATTTATAATTTTATATATATATATATATATATATATATATATATATATATATAGTACAATATGTACAATACAAAAGCAATGGTATTTCATATTGTACTTTGATATTACAATATCATAATATGATAATTGATATTGTACATAAAAACTTTTAATTCAATGATATATATACAGTGGGGATCGAAAGTTTGGGCACCCCTTGCAGAATCTGTGAAAATATGAGTAATTTTCAAAAAATAAGAGAGATCATACTAAATGCATGTTATTTTTTATTCAGTACTGTCCTGAGTGAGATATTGTACATAAAAGATATTAACATTTATTCCACAAGACAAAAAAAATGCTGAAATTATTAAAATAACCCCACTCAAAAGTTTGGGAACCCTTGGTTCTAAGTACTGTGTTCTGTTACCTGATGATCCTCGACTGTCTTTCTGTTTTGTGATGGTTGTGCATGAGTCCCTTGTTTGTTCTGAACAGTTAAACTGAGCAGCGTTCTTCAGAAAAATCTTTAAGCTCCTGCAGATTCTTCAGTTTTCCAGCATCTTTGCATATTTGAAAGTCACTGCTGGAAAGGGTTCAAATATGCAAAGGGGTGCCCAAACTTTCGATCCCCACTGTATATATATCATTGAATTGAATTGAATTAAAAGTTTTTGTAAACAGAGTGACTGTCAGCCACATTAAAAAAAGTTAACAGCTTAAGTCATTTGTGGATTAATGCTTATTGGAGATGCAAACCGTTTAAAACGATTAAGTTCGATTTGGTGAACTGGTTCAAAAAGATCCGGTTACATCGAATGATTCGTTCGCAAACCGGATATCACAAGCTGCTTTGTTTTGAACTCTCTCTCACAACAGACACGGAAGAGAAGACAATGCTGAATAAAGTCATAGTTTTGGACCAAAATTATTTTCGCTGCTTCAAGAAACTCTAACGGACCCTCTGATGTCACATGGACTACTTTGATGATGTTTTTCTTACCTTTCTGGACATGGACAGTAGACCGTACACACAGTTTCAATGGAGGGACTGAGAGCTCTCAGACTAAATCTAAAATATCTTAAACTGTGTCCTGAAGATGAACGGAGGTCTCACGGGTTTGGAACGACATGAGGGTGAGTCATTAATGACATAATTTTCATTTTTGGGTGAACTAACCCTTTAAGTCTGACTTTATTTGATCAAAAACACAATGTCTATCTTTCTAAAACACAATCAGTTTCCCTGATTGAGAGAAAAATCATATACCAAATGAAGAGAGAAACAACATTTACTCAACTTAAAATTCATTTAAGAGATACAGTTTTGAGCAGTACCTGTTTTTCCGCTCTTGCCACTCCAGTTGATACCGTGTCATGATTTTTGTGTTCGTCCACTAAACACAGCATACAGATACATCTCTGGTCAGTACGGCAGTAAATCTCCAGTATTTTACCATGTCGAGAGCACATCATCTCCTGCAGTCGTCCAGTGGCGTCCATCAGATCGTGTCCTTTACCTCTGAAGAGACTCTCATGCTGATCAAGGTGATTCTGACAGTAAGAGCTTCGACAGTCCAGACAGGATTTCACTGCTTTCTGTTTAATCCCAGTGCAGGAGTCACACTGAACATCTCCAGATCCAGTGCGATGAACTGCAGGAGCAGCAGGAACAGGAGCAGACTGGAGTCTCATTGTCTTCAGCTTCTCCACCATCTCAGCAAACACCACGTTTTTACCCAAAACAGGTCTTGGTGTGAAGGTCTTTCTGCACTGAGGACATCTGTAGATTCCCTTCCAATCCTCCTCATCCCAGCAACTTGTGATGCATCTCATACAGTAACTGTGTCCACAGGGAACCGTCACTGGATCCTTCAGCAGATCCAGACACACTGAACAGCAGAACTGATCCTCAGCCCATGAGATACTGGCTTCTGCCATTTCACTGTATATGAACACACAGAGAGACGATATGCACTGGAGCTCACCAGTTGAGATCCTTCTTTTAAGGGAAAGGGTTTATATATCTTCCTGATAACATACCTGAGAAACAGGTTTTTCTGCAGGGAGTGACTTACTGTAACTTTTTGTTTAAAAACTACACTGTTTAGATGACACAGTGGTTTAAAATTCAGTAAACTGTTTATGAACTCTGTATTCTACTTTATTTGGTTCTAATAGTACTAGCATCACAAACTACACCACACAATAATATAAATTATGTAACGGCACAATATCATAACTGAATCATGATTGAGATATGAGAGAGACTCACTAATGTCCATGATGAAACAAGCACAATGAGGAAAAATTTTCTTAAAATATTCTAAATAATTAAAAAAATAAAAAGTAGAACAAGCACTGAAATTTTAGGAACGTTTATGTTTAGGAATGTGGTTGGATGAGATTTGAAATGAAGGAAGAGAAACTATGAACGCAATGTTCCGGTAAAACAGAGGAATGCACTATAAACACAAACAAGTTTGTTCTATAAACACGGTAATGTGTTTATACTCAATCCACTCATCGCACTGTCTATTCTCATTGATATCACTTCAAGGACAGCTTGCTAGTCTCTCCCTGGACTTCTTGCAAGTTTGCCATCATTGCCAGCCTTCGTCCTGTCTTCTCCATGTGCTACTCCTAGGAAGGAAAAGTGACATTGTTTAAATTTTGTTACAAGCCAAGTTACCCACTCAGACTATGAGATACTTACCTGCTGTCTCGCATCACTTCACTCCAAATGAAAACCTGTTTAATAAAGAACCCTGTTGCACTTACCTGAGTCACTCCACACAGTTCCAGATCATTTTTTCAGTGCCCCAGAATCAGAATCAGAATCAGAATCAGAAAGAGCTTTATTGCCAAGTATGTTTGCGCATACAAGGAATTTGTTTTAGTGACATAAGCTTCCAGTACACAGAGACATCAACACACACATACAAAAAAATAAAATAAAAAATAAATTTAAAAAAATAATAATAATAATGTAGGCAAATAGATAAGTGTATAAACAATTGTGCTATAAATGATAATGGAATAGGATTGAATAAGATGCAGGGATGTACTAGGATGGAGGGGTAACAAATAAATATAAGGATATTGCACTTTTGTTTGCATAAGCATAAGTGGGGAACATTTAACTGTTCATGAGGTAGATTGCCTGGGGGAAGAAACTGTTTTTGTGCCTTGCTGTTCTGGTATTTGCGGCTCTGAGACGCCGGCCAGATGGCAAAAGTTCAAAAATGGGGTGACTTGGATGTGAGGGATCCAGAGTGATTTTCTGAGCCCTTTTCCTCACTCTGGATGTATACAGTTCTTGAAGGGTGGGCAGGGGAGCACCAATAATCCTTTCAGCAGTCCGAACAGTTCTCTGTAGTCTTCTGATGTCCGATTTTGTTGCTGAACCAAACCAGACAGTTATTGAAGTACAGAGAACAGACTCAATGACGGCTGAGTAGAACTGTTTCAGCAGCTCCTGTGGCAAGTTAAACTTCCTCAGCTGGCGAAGGAAATACAACCTTTGTTGGGCCTTTTTTACAATGGAGTCAATATGATTGTCCCAATTCAGGTCCTGAGAGATGGTGGTTCCCAGGAATCTGAATGACTCCACCTCAGTCACAGTGCTGTTCATGATGGTGAGTGGGGAAAGTGCAGGTGGGTTTCTCCTAAAGTCCACGATCAACTCCACTGTTTTGAGCGTGTTCAGCTCCAGGTTGTTAAGACTGCACCAGACAGCCAGCTGCTCAACCTCTTGTCTGTAAGCAGACTGTCCTGGATGAGGCCGAGGACTGTAGTGTTGTCTGCAAACTTCAGGAGCTTGACAGAGGGGTCTTTAGAGGTGCAGTCGTTGGTGTACAGGGAGAAGAGCAGAGGGGAGAGAACACAGCCCTGAGGGGCGCCAGTGTTAGTGGTGCAGCTGTTTGACATGAATTTCCCCAGTCTCACTAACTGTTGCCTATCTGTCAGAAAGCTGGTGATCCACTGACAGATAGAGCTAGGAACAGAGAGCTGGGTCAGTTTGGTCTGGAGGGTTGTTGGGATGATGGTGTTGAAAGCCGAACTAAAGTCCACAAACATGATCCTCACATAAGTCCCTGTTTTGTCCAGATGTTGCAGGATGAAGTGCAATCCCATGTTGATTGCATCATCCACGGACCTGTTTGCTCGGTAAGCAAACTGGAGGGGGTCCAGTAAGGGTCCAGTGATGTCCTTCAGATAACCCAGAACCAGTTTTTCAAACGACTTCATGACGACAGACGTAAGTGCCACAGGTCTGTAGTCGTTAAGTTCTGCTATCTTGGGTTTCTTTGGAATGGGGATTATGGTGGAGCGTTTGAAGCAGGAAGGCACTTCACACAACTGCAGGGATCTGTTGAAGATCTGTGAAAAGATGGGGGCCAGCTGGTCAGCACAGATTTTCAGACAGGCTGGTGTAACGCCATCTGGGCCTGGTGGGCCTCTAGAAATATTTTACCTATAGGGCGAGGGTGCCCAAACCTGCTCCTGAAGAACCACTGTCCTGAACAGTTTAACCTTAATTAAACAGAATTGAACTAATAATGGCCTTCAGATTCATTGCACAGCAAAAAAAAAAAATAAAAAATGTTAAATTAACTCCATAATTTAACACTCCATTTAGAGTTAGGGATGTCTCCACAATTATTAACCAAGGAAAAAATCTATGCTTGGCAAGTGTGAGTTTTCACAATGCTTCCACAAGCTTCCACAAGTTCTTACCATTGAGACTGGTAATTGAAACTGGAGTAATTGGAGACAGAATCGGTCTCATCAGCCAGTTGATTTAAGAGGCCAAACAGAAGAAAGGAAATTTAACAGTAGTCTGGTTGGATCTAATGAATACTTATGGATCTATTCCACATGACCTCATCCAGCTTGGACTCGACCATTACTACATCCCAGCTGTTATTCAAGAACTGCTCATCAGCTATCTAAGGGGATTAAAATGAGGTTTACATCAGCCCAGTGGACAACCAACTGGCAGGATCTTCAGAAGGGAATCCCAATGGTATGTATCATCTCCCTACCCTCTTTAACATGGGCATAAACCTTCTAATAATAGCAGCAGAAGGAATAACCCATGGCCCCATCCTAGAGTCAGGTATTATTCAGCAAGTGCTCCAGGGTTTTATAGATGATCTAACAATAGCAACTGTGACACATGTTCAAGTGAGATGGGTACTGGAAACATTGGATTATATAGTCACTTGGGCGAGGTTGTCATTTAAGCCCAGGAAATCCAGAAGGCTAGTCATGAGGAAGGGTAAAGTCATAAGTAAGTTTAGCCTGCAAGTTCAAGGTGAGGTCATTCCAACCATCGAGGACAGCCCTATAAAGTGACTGGGGAAGTGGTTCAATGCATCACTGAAAGATGGTGCCAATGTTGCAGACACTGTGAAGCAAACAGAATAGTGGTTAAAGAAGATCAATAGGTCCGGACTCCTTGTAAAATTTTAATCCTGGCTGTATCAGCATGCCCTTCTGCCCAGGCTCCTAATCAGGCTCCTAACAGTCTATGAGTTCCTTCTAACACTTGTGGAAGGCATTGAGAGAAAAAGTAACGTGCACCTATGGAGGTGGTCGGGGATTCCCCCAAGCTTCTCTTCAGTGGACCACTACATTTGATCAGGACCACTGCAGCTCCCTCTGTCATCTGTTGGGGAGGAGTTCAAGGTGGCAAAATGCAGTTGCGCTAAGTCTAAAGATGTCCGGGTAAAGCAAGCAGGCATCACAAGATCAGGCCATAAATAACACAAAAGTGTGTGTGTTTTTATGATTCATAACACAACAATAAATGTCCTTATATACATTTTATATTATAGTAAAAAAGGCAAAAGTTTTCTTCATTTTAAAAATTTACAGAATTATGTTTATTTGTGTCTGGCAACTTGAAAAATGTACTTTATTGGAGTGTAAGCATTTAATTATATATAAGCATTTCACAGATTTTCTGTCAGTACACCATATTTATACAAATTACTAAATGCATTTATTTCTATTAAAATATATGGAAACAGATAGAAAATGACTGGTCTTAAAAGATTGCTTATTAGTTATAAGGCAAACCTTAAAGGGATAGTTCCCCCACAAAAAATGAACATTTATCCATGATTTACTCACCCTCAAACCACCCTATAGGTGTCTTTCATACAAACATAATCTGACTTATATAAAAAAAAATATCCTGGCTCTTTCAAGCTTTATAATGGTAGTGAATGGCGCTCACAATTTTGAAGCCCCAAAAATAGAGCATCCATCCATCTTAAAAGTAATCCATTCCAAAAGTGATTCATACTGTCTATATTGCACAGAAGACTTGTTTGCAATAGATTAGTTCACAATATAAAATTATATTATAAAATTATAATCTCAGACTTTACAAGAATCATGTAAACTCTATATTATTACTTTAGTGGTCAACTAGATGTCAGAATAATGTCATACTGACCGAATAGTTAAAGTTTGAATTTTAAAGGTAATTCCCCAAAACCTAGTTTTGGATTTTTCTTCCGTGCATTACAGCACACCGTTTTCATCTAGTTTTCCACAGAAGAAAGCAAGTCATGCATGTCTGGAAGAACATGAACATATTAAATATTAAAGAAATGCATTATTTTTAACTTTTTGGGTTTCATGTGTTTTTCACAGTTTAAAATGACTTGATGTTTCCAGGTTTTCCATGACTGTAGCAGCTCTAAAAATATCTGAGAATACTGTGTATGAAATTAAGTGACTTGATATTAACTTCAGCACTATAATGACTATAATGGTAAGATCCTCAGAGGGGAAAACCTATAACAACGGAAGAATGGAAAGACCGTGTCAGTGAAGGTGGTTGTGAATGTGTGTAGATGTGTGTTAGTCACAGGATCAGAGAAGGACACAGTTCCTCTCTCATAGTCCAGATCCACTCTCACACGCTCAAGATCCTGTTCAAGAGGAAAACCTGATGGTTCAAATAATCCATACCACACACACCAGACATCAGCGCTAAAGAAATCACGTCCCTTCCTCTGGTTTGATGCTGTAGTTACTCCAAGATTCCAGCATTTGCTTTTTTTAATCTCCACGTCCCAGCAGTGTGTTCCTGAGCTAAACCCCTCTGAACCCAGAACACAAGAATAATGGTCAAATCTCTCTGGATTATCAGGAAGAGGTTGTTTCTTCCAGCTGTGTCTTGCACAGGTCAGATCATCAGACACGATAAGATCTGGATTTGCAGTGTTAGGATCCAGAATCACAGGTCCTGATGAGACACAATCAACAGATGCTTTTATGAGACTTATCAAACACATCAGAAATCTGTAAAATCTTCACACATTTTCAGTGTATGTGTAAGAGCACAGATCTTCTGGAGACTCACTGTATTGGACGATGTCCTGCATCTTCTTCCAGACTCTGAAGGACAGGTTTCCCAAATATCGTGGCACATTAATCAAGGCTCCAGAAGGTGTCTGTGGATCCGGCTCTGATGAGATCTGGACTCTGGAAAAACATTCAGGATTAGAAATGACCTTTGACTTCAGAAGCAGAGAGACCAGAGACACCAGCAGATCACTCACCTTTCCATTGAGACTGGAAACTCCTGCAGAACAAACACACCATTGATCATCAACAACTCAATCAATCAATCTATCAATCAAACAGTCAATTTATCCATAATCTGAAGTCAAACCTTTAGAAAGCAGACATCACTGGCTCTCATCCTCTCCTCCGTGTCTTTGATTGTCTGTGAAAGAGCTGAGATGTGTCTGTTGATCTCCTCCAGCTTCTCCTTCATCATCTGCTTCTTCTGCTCCTCTTCCTCCCTCAGCGCAGTGATTGTAGCGTCTTCTTCGTCTCTGAGAAACTGATGAAGCTTCTCAAACTGCAGTTTAATCTGACGCTCTGTATGCTCAGCTTGAGACTGAAATCAAACCACACTTCAATCATCTCAGTCAATACACTACAAATGTCTTTACAAATTATGAAATCATTTATGATTTAGATTTTCTTGGTTCTTGATTCCCATCCTGTCATTATAGTCATAAGCCTAAATGTGTCCCACATCTGTGATTATAATCTTGCTGGGCATTTGAGTCTTGATTCTGTTTCCTCACCTTGATGTGTTGAACTGTTTTCACACACTCTTTTTTCATCTTCTCTCTGTGTGTCAGTTTCTCTTGTAAGGTCTTCAGTGCTGTATTGAGCTCCTCCTACAATTTGACAAAGGTAAATCTCTAAAACATCGGTTACTGGGAAATCTGAAAGTGATTTTCAGGCTTTTCAACATATCAATGTTTATGATTCTGTTTAAATTTAGTACATTTTAAAGCTATAAAGTATAGATTTGTATTTTGAATTATATGAACGCTTTATTATTATATTTATGTAGACAAAGATTTCTATCCTTGCTTTTCTCCACTAGCCATTAAACCAGGTTTTAATGATTTTGACATGAATTTTGAGCAGACGAGGAAAATTGAACTGTTTCCTTACAGTGCTAGTCTACTTGTGTTCATGTATTAAGGACAAGCTTGTGAAAAATAAAGGAAAACAAGAGCATAATTGCAATTGAGAGGTAATGCATTACACAAGACTGATTATTTATTTATATATTTGTTGTTGTTTTTTAATATTGTTTATTGTATATTTTGGTGTTTTTATGTGTGAAATAAATGTTGAAGTTTGTTAATGAACCTTTGTCCAGACACGTCGTGTTATAAAGCTATAAAAAAATCAGCGCCTGCATAAAAGTGATAAGGAAAGCCATTTTTAGGACTTGTAATTTGCATATTTGTTATTCAGTGGTGCATTTTTTTTCTTCACATAATTGCTGTTTTGCAAGTTCATTGCAAATGTTGTACTTGGAAACAAAACAGGAAAAAAAAATCCAAACATATTTAAACAACGCTAAAAAAAAAAAAAAAAAGCCATAAAAATCATTAAACTGTCCTACCTTGTAAGAAGAAACGATTTCATTAATGGGCCTGAACGTGTGATTGATGTATTTCTGTGAATCTCTACACACTAAACACAACGGCTGTTTGTCCTCCAGACAGAAGAGTTTGAGTTTCTCTCCGTGTAAACTACACATCTCCTCAGATCCTGATGAAATCCTCTCATTTCTCTCCTCCGTGAATGACTCACACAAGTTTTTTAGCACTAGATTACATGGATGTTCATCTCTCGAGGATCTTCTCCTGCAGAGAGGACACTCCTGAGTTTCCTTGGTTTTCCAAAACTGTTGAAGACAGTCTTTACAGAAACTGTGACTACAGGATAAAACAACAGGATCCTTGAAGATTTCACAGCACACGGGACAAGAAAGCTCTTCTGCAGATACATTTAATGAAGCCATTTTCACTGTTGTCAAGAGATCCACTTGTTTAAACCTCTTTTAAAAACAAGTTTTTTTGAATGTTCTGTTCTCCACTAATCACTGATTCCTTTTTTTTTCTCCCAGAGATACAGAAAGGAGGCAGCAGAACAGAAATAATGAGACAGTCTCTTCCTGGTAAGTCTTGTAATGGGGGGAGTTTATGCACTTTTATTATCTTGCCTGTTTGTATCTCATGCTCTTTGACCCTCTGCTGCATGATTTGACTCTGATCTCTGGATTGTGATTTAGAATCTGAATGGATGGACAGAGTCAGTTCTGTGTGAATAGTTCTCATGTAAAGTCAATGACAGAACTGTAGAGTTGGCCTCTTCACACCATCAGTAACACGCGGTGACAAAGTGACATGATCCTGTTCAATTCAATGGAGAACTGTTTACTTCTGTTACAGTGACTGTTGGCAACAGAATGTAGGTGTTGTTCATCTGGTTAATGATTTAATGCACTTAAAATAGTGCTGTAGTTTAGATAAAAAGCTCTCCAACCTCAGAATGTAACTTCTTACAATGAGAAAATTAGTCAAAACGTAATGTCTTTTACAAACCCGATTCCAGAAAGTACAAATTGTGAATAAAAATAGAATGCAATGATGTGGGAGTTTCAAATTTCAATATTTTATTCAGAATACAACATAGATGGCATATCAAATGTTTAAACTGAGAAAATTTATAATTTTAAGGGAGAAATAAGTTGATTTTAAATTTCATGGCATCAACACATCTCAAAAAAGTTTGGACCAGGCCATGTTTACCACTGTGTGACATCCCCTCTTCTTTTTATAACAGTCTGCAAACGTCTGGGGACTGAGGAGACGAGCTGCTCAAGTTTAGGAATAGGAATGCTGTCCCATTCTTGTCTAATACAGGCTTCTAGTTGCTCAACTGTCTTAGGTCTTCTTTGTGGCATCTTCCTCTTTATGATGTGCTAAATGTTTTCTATGGGTGAAAGATCTGGACTGCAGGCTGGCCACTTCAGTACCCGGATCCTTCTTCTACACAGCCATGAGGTTGTAATTGATGCAGTATGTGGTCTGGCATTGTCATGTTGGAAAATGCAAGGTCTTCCCTGAAAGAGATGACATCTGGATGGTAGCAGATGTTGTTCTAGAACTTGGATATACCTTTCAGCATTGATGGTGCCTTTCCAGATGTGTAAGCTGCCCATTCCACACACACTCATTCAACCCCATACCATCAGAGATGCAGGCTTCTGAACTGAGCGCTGATAACAACTTGGGTTGTCCTTTTCCCCTTTAGTCCGGATGACATGGCGTCCCATTTTTCCAAAAAGAACTTCAAATTTTGATTCGTCTGAACACAGAACAGTTTTCCACTTTGACTCAGTCCATTTTAAATGAGCCTTGGCCCAGAGAAAACACCTCCGCTTCTGGATCATGTTTAGATATGGCTTCTTTTTGACCATTCGCTGTCATTGGTGATCCTCTTCCCATCTTGACTTCTGAGAGACACTGCCACTCCGAGAGGCTCTTTTTATACCCAATCATGTTCCCAATTGACCTAATAAGTTGCAAATTGGTCCTCCAGCTGTTCCTTATACGTACATTTGACTTTTCCGCCCTCTTATTGCTACCTGTCCTATATATATATATAGTTTTTTTTTTTTGGTACATTCTGAGAAAAAAAGTTTGCACTAGTGAGTTCAGAAACACAAAAAGGCCTGGACGTCCACGGAAGACAACAGTGAGGATGATCAGAGAATCCTTTGGTAAAGAAAAACCCTTTCACAGTGTCCAGCCAAGAGAAGGACACTCTCCAGAAGTTAGACGTGTCACTGTCGAAGTCTACAATCAAGAGAAGACTTCACAAAGGACAAATACAGAGGCTCCACCACAAGCTGCAAACAAGGCCAGGTTAGACTTTGACAAAAAAAAAAAAAAAAATTATTAAAACAATAAGCCAGACCACTTCTGGAATAGCTTTCTTTGGACGGTTGAAATTAAGATCAACCTGTACCAGAATGACAGGAAGAATGAAGTATGGGGAAGGCTTGGAGCAGCTCATGATCCAAAGCACAAAACATCATCTGTGAAACATGGAGCAGTGTGAACATGAGCGAGCGTGGCTCCCAGTGGCACTGGGTTACTGCTGTTTATTAATGATGTGACAGGTGTATAGAGATGTCTGCCCAGATTCAGTCAAATGGAGCAAAGTTTATTAGACGCCGTTTCATAGCTCAAATGGACAATGTACAAATGTACAGCAAAAGCAACCCAGGAGTCTCTGAAGGTAAAAAGTGGAAAATTCTTCAATGGCCAATCTAATCTCCTGATTTATAAAATGAACACTTAAAAATAGCCTTCAGGGAACATTCTGGGAAGGTTCTCTCTAGGTTATGAAAATAAATCCTAAAATAACCTGCAGGGACCTTTCTGGGAAGGTTCTTTTTAGGTTATTAAAAAGAACCTACAGGGAACATTCCCAGAACGTTATTTGGTTCACAAAAAAATAAAAGAAAAAGAAAAACCTGCAGGGAACCATATGGGAACATTAGGGGAATGTTTTCATGGTAAAACCACTAATGGTTAAAGGTTGATTGTGTTTAATGGTATTGTGGTGGAAACCATTAGAATTTCTGTGATGGTTTTTTTTTGTTTAGCGGGGTGGGCTGATCTGGATTCAGGTTAGGAGCAGCACTACAGTCAATCAGTAATGGAAAGTAGTTCAGTCATCATTTCTTAGGATTGTCTGTATGCTGCATGGTGAATCCAAGACACTGTATTTCCCAGAAGACCTCCAGATGTTCTGAGACCAGTGTGGCTTCATTCATTTTGTATGTGTGCATCAGAAACACTGGACCTGCACTGACAGTCCACAGGTGCTCTCTCAATGCTTCAGTGTTCATTCAGGAGTCAGCTGTACATGTTCACCTCTGGATGTCAGTAAAATCCCACTGAAGCTACTATTTTCATGAAGCATTAATTTAAAGTGTGCAGTGTTTAATAATTTTGTTTAGTTTAATTTGGGAATATATGATTCAGGGATAAAATAACTTACTGAGATTTCACCTTTTCACGACTGAAATCAGTCACACATGTGCATTATAGAAAAGTCTGTGATGATAATGTATAAATACATGACCTTAAAATTTGATTTCAATTACTTTTCCAGACATGCATATCGGTTTTAAATTTTGCTGATATTCCCAGGTTTTCTGCAAGTATGGAATTCCTGAAAATATCTGGATATCTGTAACTGAAAAAACATTGACTTTATATTAACAAGTGTTCCCATAGCTCAATTGGGAAAGTGTTGCACTATCAAGTGAAAGTTGTGGGTTCAATTCCCCGGGAACAAATGATAGATAATAACTGAATGCACCGCAAGTCCCGTCTGCCAAATGCATAAATTTAAAATTTACAAGAGATGTCTTTTTGTATTTTCTGGCAGTTGGCATACAACTTTAAGGTGCATCGTCAATTTGTTAAAATGTTTTACTCAAGCTTTTTTTTTTAAAGATGAGTGGGGTTTCTGATCATGTGAGTGTTCAAACATTTTTCAGGATAAATTCTAACAAAATGCATTCAAAAATAACTTGATTTAAATGCTCCAATAAGACACATTTAAATCTCAGAGCAAATAAAACCAATATAGACCAAAGATAAACGGACCCAAGACCCTTTCTTTGTAAATGTTTTATTACTCTTTATTTGCTGGTGTGTTTGAAGTTCAGAGACTCTCCAGGGTCTGTCGTGATCAGATCTTTCAAAGTTATTTCTTCACATGCTGGTCACAGTGAAACATCCGATTGTGTGTTTGGGAGACACGAGCAGCACCTACAACCCAGATTCTGCATAGTCCTGCAAGTCAAAGAGAAATGCATGAAATAGTCTGCAGTGAGCACATACCTATATAAAAAGTCAGAAATCTAGAAGTAGCTAGAAAGAAAAATTCTAGAGTTAATCTGTAGCAGGATCTGAAGCGTCTCGGCTCTCACGAGATCAGAGAGAAAAGAACAGAGACCCTGCTGTACTGTAGCACACATCCTACACCCTACAATGCACGACAAGCAACGCAGGGCTCTAGTTGTGTGCACGTTCAAAATAAATTAGGGGTTCAAAGGACAGCTAATCTGATGCTAATCAAACTAGCATTCAGATATCATGTACATTAACATTCAACGGGAGACAAAGAGATGTTCTAAGCAAAAAATATATTTACAAAATAAACTTTCATTATAATTTCATTGTATTATTATTATTATTAGTAGTAGTAGTAGAAATTCTTACACATTAAAATTGCATGCGTTTAAGCGACTCTATGCTATGTCCACGTGGTAAACACGTGGTAACTGCGCTCCTGTTGCAGAAGACCAATCGTTTCTATAAACTGTCCATCGTTTCAAGATCTTACAATATATTTCTGCACCGTTTCAAGTTATTTCCAGTATAAACAATATTATTAAAACAAACTGAATACCTTAATGTAACTAAAGCCAGAAACTCCAACTCTGCACGAACCGTCCTCCGCGTGTCTGTGTGACGAATGCCTGTCTGAGCGGAAACACGTGCGTATAAACGTCTGGCTCATTAATATTCATTACGCAACGCGATGTACACCCAGTAGGAACAGTCCTCCCTTGTTCCCATAATGTTTGAAAAATGTCAAATTTAATGTTTCCTTAATGTCTGTATGAGGGAAAACTTTTTAAAAACATTATATAAATTTTACATTTTTAACGTTTGCATGAAATTCAGAAAAACATAATGGGAACGTTAGTAACTTTTTACTTTATTTTTATTTTTCAAATCTAGGATATACTTCCATAGACTCTTAAAATATTATAATATTACATTTGTTAGTTTTTTTTTCTCAGTCTTGACTATATGGTTACATTCGTCCGTGTAACTGTATACAATAAATACACCAAACAGTCAAAATTTATAAATAAAGAAAGTGAGGAATCTGTGAGGAATCTATCAATAAAACCAGCATTTTTCCTCATTTGATCACAAGATCTTTATGAATGTTTTCGAAATAAAATGTAATGATTTTAAATTGCCAATCAATTGTAATAAAGATGCGTGGTAATTAATTATGCAATTTTCATATACATACAGCATCATCCATGTTGTATGCTTGCAAACCCTTCACGTATGTTCTGAAAGGGGACTTTTATTTTGACAGCTCTCGCGGTCAGAGCGTCTGATGATGTTTGTGTTGTTTTCTGCTCGTGCTCAGACTGCAGCGATGCGCTTCATCCGAGTCTGTTTTTATTCCCTAAACACGTCGATCACAACAATATCGTGATTTGTCCACCAATATCTGTCTTTGCTCATCGATGGTCGTAAAATGGCGAGCTCTTCCTCCAGACCTTCAGTTCAAGGAGGCACAGGTTTGATATCATGTTATTAATCTGCGCTATTATGTTTATATCTCACTAACATGACTGAAGCTTTGAAGACAGACGTGTGTCTTTATAAACATTAATGTGTTTGAGGTTACATTATCAGGTCTACCATTGAATAAACCCATTCAGTATCACATGGCTATAATAAAAATGCTTTATAATAAGATATTGAATAATGTTAGACAGTAAATAACACACACACACACATATATATCATTTATCTCGATGGTAACAATAGTTTCTTCACAATTCTAAAATAAAACCACACAACAGTAGTTATGTTAATGTTGCAAAAACAAAGGTCACCATTGTAATTGTTAAAGTTTTAACTTTTTCAAACCTCCATTATTCACGCTACGATCCCAGATATTTAAGCACCGATCCACCCCCCTCATTCATCTGTATGTGTCTCCTCAGAGACGGACCGTCTGCTGACCCCTGTGACGGGATACGGCTCTGGCGATCTGAACGGTGGGCGTCCCGTCCTGGACGTGAGCACCCCGGGGTCACAGCCGCGGGCCGAGGAAGAGGAGGAGGCCCTGAGGAGGAAGCTGAAGTACTTCTTCATGAGCCCGTGTGATAAATACAAGGCTAAAGGCCGCAAACCCTTCAAACTGGCCCTTCAGCTGCTCAAGATCATCATAGTCACTGTACAGGTTCATAACAGCACTGATCTTACTGTTTTACTGTAGTAAACCTCCTATAGTTGCAGCATCATGTAACTGAAAACTTGCTAGGCCTAGATGACAGCAGGATCAGTCAGTGTTACATATACATAAATGTGTAGTATATTAAGCCTGTGTGTGTGTTCATGTCTCTGTGTGTGTCAGCTGGTGCTGTTCGGTCTCAGTAATCAGATGGTGGTGGCGTTTAAGGAGGAGAACACAGACTCCTTCAGGCATCTGTTCCTCAGAGACTATGTGGATGATCCGGCCGAGCCGCTGTGTGTCCACACGCAGAGAGACGTCTATGATCACATTCAGTATGCCATCGAGCAGGTACTGAGCCACACACTTACATTCATTTATATAGTTATACTAAGACTCGTCAAGGGTGCATTAAATCGGTCAGACGTGACGGTAAAGACATTTATAATGCTGCTAAAGATTTCTGTTCATCAGAGAATCCTGAAGAATACACTGTATCACTGTTTCCACATAAATATGCAGTGTCCACATAAATAATCAGAAATGTTTCTTGAGCAGCATATTAGAATGATTTCTGAAGGATCATGTGACTCTGAAGACTGATGCAGAAAATTCAGCTTTGATCACAGAAATAAACTACATTTTACAGTATATTCACATAGAAAACAGACATATACAATTGGGATAATATTTCAGAGTTTTACTGTATTTTTTGATTAAGTAAATTCAGCCTCAGTGAGCAGAAAGAGGCTTTTCTCAAAAACATTAAACTCCATTTAAACTCTAAACTGTTGAATGCGAGTGTAGCCTAGTTTCATTAATGAAATGAGTTGAACTCACTAAAGACGTTAACACTGATTGCTACAGTCAGTGTTGTTTCAGGAACTATTGGCTAAACAGGATGTTAGCAACATTAGCACATCAGATGAATGATGAAACACTGACCTTCATGTCGAAACGCTGAGCAGCGATAAAGATAAAGAAAGTAAAGAAAGTGATTATTTATGATGCTTTATCTCTTTATTTGAAGATTATTTTCTCAAATCAGTGCTAGCGTAATGCTTAATGCATTCTGTACAGTAAATGCAAAATACTCCATACTGTTTTAAACAAATACTACACCAAGCAGTAAGCCGTATGCAGTATAGTATCTCAGACAGTTAGCTCTGTTTTTTTTATTGCACAGTTTATCTAATGTAGATCGTCTGAGCTCATGCATACATTCTGGAGACGGTATGCCAGCAGTAGTTCACCCCTCTCTGTCTCTCTCTCTCTCTCTCTCTGTCTCTCTCTCTCTCTCTCTCTCTCTCTCTCTCTCTCTCTGTCACTGTCTCTCGTTCAGTACCTGGTTCTGCCGCAGACGTCGGTGGGCAGGTACGCATACGTTCGAGGTTCGGCTGAGAACGACAGCGCCCTCTATCTGTGCCAGCGCTACTACAGGAAGGGCACCATCGACCCTGTTAACGACACCTTTGACATCGACCCTCACATCGTCACCGGTGGGCAGAAAATACATGTTTTGTATATCACACAAATCAATAACTCTTGATTTTAAAACTTAGCAAGTCGTCACTCTGTCTGCTGCTTACACGTTTTTTACTTTGACTGTATCACTGCAAAAAAAGATTTTTGTTGTGTGATTTGTTCCAGGGCAAACATATAAACATTATTCTTATACCAAGATACATTTATTTTAAGTATTTTCTGATAGAATGCATTCAAATGAAATGAGTTTAAAGTGATGTTAGTGGAGTATGGAAAATTTAACTTAATCAAAGTGGGAAATGTCTCTCTTTTTTCCCTTTAATTTTTGTTATTTAAAATAATAATAATTGTATTTATTATTATTATTGGTAATATGTAATTTGTAAAAATAAAAAAATATTTGAAATATATTGAAATATATTTGAGATATATTGAAACTTGTATATTCTATTCATTCATTACACACAGATTGATATAATTCAAATGTTTATTTCTTTAAAATTTGATGATTATAACTGAAAACTAAGGAAAATCCCAAATTCAGTATCTCAGAAAATTAGAATATTGTGAAAAGGTTCAATATTGAAGACACCTGGTGCCACACTCTAATCAGCTAATTAACGCAAAACTAATTAACCTTAATCAAAACTCAATTAACCTTTAAATGGTCTCTCAGTCTAGTTCTGTATTCTACACAATCATGGGGAAGACTGCTGATTTGACAGTTGTCCAAAAGACGACCATTGACACCTTGCACAAGGAGAGCAAGACACAAAGGTCATTTCAAAAGAGGCTCAGTGTCCAAGCACATTATTAGAGAGGTGAAGGGAAGGAAAAGATGTGGTAGAAAAAAAGTGTACAATCAATAGGGATAACTGCACCCTGGAGAGGATTGTGAAACAAAACTCATTCAAAAATGCGGGGGAGATTCACAAAGAGTGGACTGCAGCTGGAGTCAGTGCTTCAAGAATCACTATACGCACAGACGTATGCAAGACATGGGTTTCAGCTGTCGCTTTCCTTATGTCAAGCCACTCTTGAACAACAGACAGGGAGTGGTGTTGGCACAGTGGATAAGACACGTGCCTTTGGTCTGAGAGACTCGGGTTCGAATCCACTGTGAGACACCAATGTGTCCCTGAGCAAGACAGAGGCATGCAACGTCTGACATATGTAGCAATTGTAGGTCGCTTTGGATAAAAGCATCAGCTAAATGAATAAATGTAAATGTAAACACAGCGTCAGAAGCAACTCGCTTCAAAAAGGACTGGACTGCTGCTGAGTGGTCCAAAGTTATGTTCTCTGATGAAAGTAAATTTTGCATTTCCTTTGGAAATCAGGGTCCCAGAGTCTGGAGGAAAGAGAGGAGAGGCACACAATCCACGCAGCCGTATACCAGGAAGTTTTAGAGCAATTCATGCTTCCTGCTATTGACCAAAATTTATGGAGATGCAGATTTCATTTTCCAAAAGGACTTGGCACCTGCACACAGTGCTAAAGCTACCAGTGCCTGGTTTAAGGACCATTGTATCCCTGTTCTTAATTGGCCAGCAAACTCACCTGACCTTAACCCCATTGAAAATCTATGGGGTATTGTGAAGAGGAAGATGCTATATGCCAGACCCAAGAATGCAGAAGAGCTGAAGGCCACTATCAGAGCAACCTGGGCTCTCACAACACCTGAGCAGTGCCACAGACTGATCCACTCTATGCCACGCCACCACACATGACAAAAGGAGCACCAACTAAGTATTGAGTGCTGTACATGCTCATACTTTTCATGTTCATACTTTCAGTTGGCCAAGATTTTTAAAAATCCTTTCTTTGTATTGGTCTTAAGAAATATTCTAATTTTCTGAGATACTGAATTTGGGATTTTCCTTAGATGTCAGTTATAATCATCAAAATTAAAAGAAATACACATTTGAAATATATCAGTCTGTGTGTAATGAATAAATATAATATACAAGTTTCACTTTTTGAATGGAATTAGTGAAATAAATCAACTTTTTGATGATATTTTAATTATATGACCAGCACCTGTATTTTTTATAGTTTTGAGCATAAACACAGTTTGATTAGATATCAAGTCTATGTTTTCTGAAAAATTTAAGTTATTTTGCTTCTCAAGTAAATGTCTTTTTTAAAAATCTCTTTAGATATTTGTAATGGAAAACAAGACAGAAGTGCCATTTAAGAATATATATATATATATATATATATTATTTTTTTTACAGTGCTCCACTCATGTTTACAGTGCTATTATTTTCAATGCATTCACTCAACGATGGCAAAAAATGTTTAACAGTCATTTCACTATGAAATATGCCACAATATGGGAGTAAATTTGGTTGCAACTTCCATTACATGCCAACTTTTTCGTTTCTCTAGACTTGGTTAAATTAAACTGACTTCATTGTAAATGGATTCTGGGATTGTCTTCTCCACAAAGGATACACATGATGCTGCCTGATAATCATCTATAATTACTATAATCAAACCCATCTATCTGAGAGCGCAGAAGAAATACGCTGGAATAGTGTTCGACATTAGCAGTGATTCCTGCAGATGCTCCCTAAGAAGTCATCTCACTAGGGTTCATGGCAGATGATTTCTGTTCTACAAACTCAAACTGAAGTTCTAAACAGTCTGAATGTTGGCTGGCAACACAAGGCCACTGTCCGTTTGAATCCTCAGTGATTATAATTGAGGCGTTTCAATCGGAGTGCTTTTATTCTCTGTTTCTGTTTGTTTTGTGTTGGTTTAGACTGTATCGGAGTGAATCCACCACTGGACCCCTCCAATCCACCGCAAGACCACTACAAGAACATCACCCTCAATTTCCAAAAGTGAGATTCACACACATCCTAATATATAACAAATCTATGATGAAATACTAAACACTTCCTTTGTTCATGTATGAAATACAATAATCACAGACCAACACACATAGAAGATTATTTGCTCATTTATCATAGGGCAATTATTTTTTTTTTTTTTGGAAAATGAGATTTATTTCATCTTGTTTTACTGAAGAAGTAATTTTTCCATTGATGTATGGTTTGTTAGGATAGGATAATATTTGGCCGAGATGAAAATTGGAGAAAATCACCTTTAAAGTTGTCCAAATGAAGTCCTTAGCAATGCATATTACTAATCAAAAACGATGTTTTAATGTATTTATGGTAGGAATTTTACAAAATATCTTCATGCAGCATGATGTTTCCTTAATATCCAAACGGTTTTTGGCATAAAAGAAGAAATTGATCATTTTGACCCATACTATGTATTGTCGGCTATTGCTACACATATTACCATGCTACTTCAGACTGGTTTTGTGCTTGTGTTTCTCCTAAAAGGGCTGGTTTAGCTCAGTAGCACACACACACACACCGATCGCTGATCTGTGTAAATGTGCAGTTTTTTGCATAATTGTTGCTGAAGTTCCTCTCTCTCTCGTCTTTCTGTCTCTCCTCAGGCTGATTAATGTGACTATCCAGTTTCAGCTGAAGGCGATAAACATCCAGACGATTATCAATAATGAGATTCCCGACTGCTACACCTTCTCCATCACCGTACGCAGCACACTCAACTCGATTTACCAAATCAAATAACCTTTCAGGAAGCAGTCGTGTTATATTACCATTCAAGAGTTTGGCGTCTTCACGATTTCTAATGTCTTTTTGAAAGAAGTCTCATTGAGGCTACATTTCATCAAGTGAAAAACGGAGATCTTTTATTATCCGACTATACTGTAACCTGGATAAAATAGGATTGTCCTACATATGTGTTTCAGATCCTGTTTGATAATAAGGCTCACAGTGGGAAAGTCAAGCTGAGTTTGCTCAACGAGGCGTCCATTAAAGAGTGCAGAGACACCAATGTGTCGGGACACGGTGAGACCACGCTCATTTGAGTCTGTGTGAGCTCCTGCTGAAGCTGAAGGTGTCTCTCTGTGTGTGTGTGTGTGTGTGTGTGTGTGTGTGTGTGTGTGTGTGTGTGTGTGTGTGTGTGTGTGTTTGTGTGTCCAGCGGACAGTTACGCGCGCGTGGCCTTCGATGTGCTGGTGGCGGTGGTCTGCGGTCTGTCTCTGGTGTTGTGTGGACGCTCCATCCTCAGAGGAATCGTCCTGCAGAACGTGAGTCATACAAATGCTCTAATGTGGATCGTTTGGGAATATGTTACATTTGGGATGAATAAATCAAACGCATGTCGGTAGACTTAAAACAGACATGGACCAGTCTGTGAATATTAAACCAGTAAGAGCTCATTTAAACATGAATCCAGCCTGTGCTGCATGTCTCTGGTTTGTTTAGGGGATGCTCATAGTGTCTCACTATATAAGGACATGAACATCATCTGCAGAGCTGCTCTGAAATCTCATGTCATATACACTGAAACATTGCTGCAACTAAAGTAAATAAACGGTCATGGGAAATAATAGTTCCATTTAACTTGAAATTGTGACAGAAATGTATTACTATTGGACAGTAGAAAGTACCTCTCAATGTAAATAATAATATTTCAAGCAGTATTTTTTAATGAGTAATCACATAATTTACCTTCCATGTTTTAATTTTTGCAGTAAACCAGTAAAGCAATTTGTCTGCCAAAAAAAGAGAATTGTTTAAGTTTCATTTGACAAAAAAATTTATTAAATTGTTAATGTTTCATTTGAGTACAGGAAAAGTTCAAATTCATAACAGAATGTCAGAACAAACAAAACATATTGTAAATGTTATTGTTGAAAGAATTTTGATTAATAAATTCTGAAGTTGTTGTTATAAATTAAATTGTTCAGACATGCTTGTTGATTATAAAATAAAAAGCTAAATTGCACTAATTGTTTAACAAACAATTTGGTGTAAAAAAATGAATCAAATAAATAAAAATATATACAATAGTGCTGTAAAATGTAATTTTCGTTAAATGTCGTAGAAGTTTCATGATTTTGTTTATTATTAATAAATTCTGAAGCATGATTAGACATGCTTGTTGATTATTAAAAAAAAAAAAATTGCACTAATTGTTTTTACAAAGAGTTTGGTTTCAAAAAATCTAATCAAATAAATGAATATATTATAGTGATGTTGAATTACATTTTTGGTAAATTTTGTAGAAGTTTTATGATTTTTTTTTTATTACTAAAATTTAATTTAACCATTAAAATAGTGCAAAAAAAAAAGTAAGTAAATGTTGGGGAAATTTAATGCATTTCATAGAGGCCTTATAATTTCATTTAACTGTTAAAACTGAGTCCAGAAAAGTAAGGAATGTAATCCAGTAAAAGTCCAAATGGAATTTTGAAAAAGAATCAATCATAGTGAGTTGATTTGACAGGGCTCTTCCTGAGATGTTATTTCTCGATCTGACTGCCGGTGTGTGTGTGTTGGCAGGAGTTTGTGTGTTATTTCCGTCAGTCTCTGGGCCGCTCGGTGAGTTGGAGCGACCGTCTGGAGTTCATCAACGGCTGGTATCTGCTGCTCATCATCAGCGACGTTCTCACCATCATCGCCTCCTTCATCAAGATCGCCATCGAGACCAAGGTGACACACACACACACACACACACACAGGTTACCCTCGAGTGCCGGAGGTCCCGCTGTGTCTGAGAAACTTTGTGTTGCTGCAGAACCTGTCGTCGTATGACGTCTGCAGTATTTTGATGGGAACCTCCACTCTGCTGGTGTGGGTCGGCGTTTTACGATACTTCAGCTTCTTTCAGAAATACAACGTGAGTTTATGCATTCATTCCTCCATTACAGATACGATTGTAGTTTTTATTCATGTTTTGAATTATTCCTTTATTCCTGTATTTTAATCTTAATTTAAATCTCAGTTAAAGTGATTGTCATTTATAAGCTTTTATACATTCTTATTTCAATTCTAGTTATTTTAGGTTGTTTCATCAAAAAAGTTGTTTCGGGTTTTATTGAATTTTTTTGTTTTTGCCTTGAAATACAAAATGACATTTTTGACAGGCTTTGTGAGATTCTTTCTTTGAGGAATTATGGATCTCTGGAAATATTGCAAATATGAAGATGTTGAGATGATGTGGATGTGTTGTCAGATTCTGATCGTGACTCTTCGAGCTGCGTTTCCAAGCGTGATCCGCTTCTGCTGCTGCGCTGCTGCTATTTACTTGGGCTACTGCTTCTGTGGCTGGATCGTCCTGGGACCCTACCACGCTAAAGTATGTTCTGTGTCAATATTATATTACCCTGATAAAGTCTGATATATTTCTTGACTATCATGTGCATGTCTTGTGATCTCTGTCTCTCAGTTCCGCTCTCTCTCTACGGTGTCCGAGTGTCTGTTTTCTCTCATTAACGGAGACGACATGTTTGCCACGTTCTCGGAGCTGGAGCAGAGCGGGATGCTGGTGTGGGTGTTCAGTCAGATCTATCTCTACACCTTCATCTCGCTCTTCATCTACATGGTGCTGTCGCTCTTCATCGCACTCATCACCGGAGCCTACGACACCATCACCGTGAGTCCACTTCACTAAACCAGAAAAAACATTTACATCGATTCAATTACAATTAATGTTCAATTTCAGGAAATATTTCACATTTCATGTAGTTTTTTAGTTTTTCTAAATGTACTTTAAAAATAATATTAATTTAAATAAATAACTCAGAACATCCAAGTTATAACCTCGATTTTGCAATGAAAAAGTCAGAATTGTGAGATAAAAGTCACATCTTTAATTTAACTGTGAGATATGAACTCAGAATTCACAAACGTCAGAATTGTGAGATTTAAAATCCAAATTCCGAGTTGTAAACTCATAATTCTAAGAAAAAGTCTAAATGCTAATCAGACAAGTCAAAATTATTAGATGTAAAATAAATTCTGAGAAAAGTGAAAATTGCGAAATGTAAGCATTTTTTGCAGTTTTGAAATTTTTCTCAGAATTGCAAGAAGCAAAGTCAGAATTTCAAGAAGGCAATTGTGAGACAATGTTGCTCACTTTTTATTTTTTTATTCAATGTGTGGGTGGGGGGAATGAATTGCGAGAAGTAAATGCTGAATAGTTAATATCTTGCAACTGTCTTAAAGGGTTAGTTCAGCCAAATATTACAATTATGGCATTAATAACTTACCCTCATGTCGTTTCAAACCCGTAAGACCTCCGTTCATCTTCGGAACACAGATTAAGATATTTTAGATTTAGTCCGAGAGCTCTCAGTCCCTCCATTGAAACTGTGTGTACGGTCTACTGTCCATGTCCAGAAAGGTAAGAAAAACATCATCAAAGTAGTCCATGTGAAATCAGAGGGTCAGTTAGAATATTTTGAAGCATCGAAAATTAGGTAATGGGTACCGAAACCCGGTATTAAACTGGCCCCGGGGCTAAATTATGAAAGGCCGTAGTATCAGTAAGATCTGACGGTACCGGTTCTGCTTTCGGTACTGGAGGGGGAAAAAATTAATGTATTTTTGCTTAATAATGTTATCGTGCACATTTTATCTCACCAAACATTTCTAATGTGCGATCATATTAAGACGTTTGTCTGTGAGATCTGCGAGATCGCTCATGCGCGCCGCGGAGGCTGTCTGTCAGTCACAAACACACACACACACACACACCACAACGAGCGTGGCACACGCACAGATATAACAGTATGCAAACTCCCACCTAGTAATAAAGAGTGACGATGGCGAAGAGATTTGCTTAATGATGTTATCGTGCACATTTTATCTTACCAAACATTTTTAATTTGCGATATTATTAAGAAGTTTGTCTGTGAGATCTAAGAGATTTCTCATGCGCGCCGCGGAGGCTGTCTGTCAGTCACACCCACACACAACAAGAACGAGCGCGGCGAGCACACACACGCGAAGAGGATGTTCACATATCTCGTCTTTTGCGTGCTCAAGTTCGTTATTTCAAATGCAGGTGCGCGGTATGCATGCTCATAATGGAAGCGACGCGGTCACGATGCACACATTTTGGTCCAAAAATAGCAAAAACGACGACATTATTCAGCATTGTCTTCTCTTCCGTGTCTGTTGTTAGAGTTCAAAACAAAGCAGTTTCTCATATCCGGTTCGCGAACGAATCATTCAATGTAGCCGGATCTTCTTGAACCAGTTCACCAAATCGAACTGAATCGTTTTAAACGGTTCGCATCACCAATACGCATTAATCCACAAATTACTTAAGCTGTTAACTTTCTTTAATGTGGCTGACACTCGCTCTGAGTTCAAACAAACCAATATCCCGGAGTAATTCATTTACTCAAACAGTATCTGACTGAACTGCTGTGAAGATGAACACCGAGCCGAGCCAGATGACGAACGAAAGATTGACTCGTTCACGCTGTTTTCTCTGTGTATGTGTGTTTTGTGTTCAGCATCAAGCCCATGAGGTTCCTCACGTGTGTGAGCTTCACCGGTTCATCGCCGAATGCACCGACACACCGACCTCCGGAAACTTCCACAGCCCAGAGACGTCCACATGCTCGCTCCTCTGCTGCTGCAACTAGAGAGACTGTGCTTGTGAAGGGGATTCTGGGTAACATTACTCGTCCCGCACACACAGGAAAGGAGGAACACGCTCTTCTTTGTTAGTTTCCAGGTTGTTGCTGCACTCACAGAGCATCTCAGCATGCAGCTTTTAAATCTGTTAGAATTAATGAGATGAATGTGTTTTTGTGAGAGCCGCCTGATGGTTTTTATTCGTTCACAGCTGTGTATTTTATGATTTTATGCTTTTTTTAATACAGTTTAACATGTTAAGATATTAATGCTTTGTCAGCAGAGGAGCGTTATATGGATGATAATGTCTTTATTTCTTCTCTAGTCAGTGCTTTGTTTCAGATGTTTCTCCACACCAGTGTGTGTGTGTGTGTGTGTGTGTGTGTGTTTTACAGGAAGCATAGCTTGCAGGTTTATCTTGTCATTAATATTAATGTGGTTAGTCTATCGTACCTGTCCCTGGTGCATCTGCTCCTCTCAAACACACACACACACACACACACTGATGTTTGAGAAGCCTTGGGCATCTTGAGCGCTCTTCTCTGCTCATCAGGGAGGTTCTCGACTGACACAGACATGCTTTGATTGTTGTCTGTGTTTTTGGTCGATGGCGAGCTAATATCTGTCTATTAATGCCTAGCTCCATTAATTGTTAGTTATTAGCTGGGTTAATTCCTTTAAAGCATCCCCATGAGGGACCGAACACCAGCTGGATCTGAATGCAGGACTGAACGGGAATGTTTGCAATGTCTCGTTCTGATTACTGTGTTATTTATGAGCTCTCGGTGTGTTATATTTCGTGATGTTATTCATGGACTTCCAGCTTGTGGCAGATTAACATCAGATCCGTTCATGTGTGTTTCATCGAGCGCTCTGAAACTGATTAGATTTGTTGTTTTGTCGTGAGGAGGACAGCGGCTTTGCTTTTATGTAATCGTTTCTTACCCAGAATGCCTTTTTGATGTAGTTTCATGACATACATTGAGTTTACTGCTGTTATTTGGGGGATGTGTGATTTAAAGTACTTGAAATGCTGTTTTGTTGAATATTTTAATTTATTGTGTCTAACTGTAAGCTGAGATGCATTTGGCTTTTGTTTCTCATAAGTGTGTCACGGGAGGAGCACAAGACAGACACAGTGGGCGTGGCGTCAGGCCTCGGAGAGGCTTTTATTAACAGAAATCATAAAACAAAGGGGATAAAAGTGGCCAAAGGGGGGAAGTGTCCAAAATAACAGGGAATCTGGTGTCCTCGTCGTGCTGCGGGATTTGTGTAGGTCGGGCAGTGTTCATCAAGGAAGGGTCCAGGCAAGGGGCGGAGTCCGGCGGCCGCACGCGCTCCCCCTCCTAGGTCCGGGGCGCGAGGGGCGGCGGCTTCTCCTAGCGGCTGCGTCTCTCTCGTTGGCCGCGGCGCTGGTAGGGGATGGACGGCCCGGCATCCTGGCCCGTCGGCCGTGTATACGGGTGCGGTTCTCCTCCGGATCGCGGGTCCGGCTGCTCACGTCTTGGTGGCGCGGGAGTCCCTCAACGCACCCTTCCTGGACCCACGAGGACACCAGTGTGCATGCACGGGGAAGAGACCGGTCTCCTGAGGAGAGGCGCGTTGGGCTTTTAACCAGCGGCGGTAATGAGGCTCCACTTCCTTCAGGTGTGCCCCATCACACGCCGCCAGCCCTGACTCGTCCAGCGCCCCTCCTCTCACACACCCACTCCAGTCGGGAGCCTGGTGAAGGGCGGCGATTTAGGACGGGGTGCCGGTGATAATCAGGGAGGAGGCAGCTGACTCGTCACATTCCCCCTCCCAAGCGACATCCCCGTCATCAGGGCGCCGCCCACACGGGAGTGCTACCATCCTCAACCAGGCTCCAAACGGTCGGAGTGGGCGGGGCTTCCTCTCCGGGCGGTCCTCCCTCTCGCAGCGCACCAGAACAGGGACAGAGAAACCGGGTTTTAGTGACAGCCTCAACCAACCACAGGGTAAAATGACAATGGAAAAGTCACTTACCCCTTGTGTGGCTGGGAGGCTGTCCCCAGTTTTCCTCCGTCCCAGTCTGGGTTCTCACGAACGTTTGCAAGCGAGAGGGAGTGACGTCACCAGACGTTTCCCAACTGCGCTGTCTAGGCTCCGCCTTGCCCGCATTCTCCACCAGTGTCACGGGAGGAGCACAAGACAGACACAGTGGGCGTGGCGTCAGGCCTCGGAGAGGCTTTTATTAACAGAAATCATAAAACAAAGGGGATAAAAGTGGCCAAAGGGGGGAAGTGTCCAAAATAACAGGGAATCTGGTGTCCTCGTCGTGCTGCGGGATTTGTGTAGGTCGGGCAGTGTTCATCAAGGAAGGGTCCAGGCAAGGGGCGGAGTCCGGCGGCCGCACGCGCTCCCCCCTCCTAGGTCCGGGGCGCGAGGGGCGGCGGCTTCTCCTAGCGGCCGCGTCTCTCTCGTTGGCCGCGGCGCTGGTAGGGGATGGACGGCCCGGCATCCTGGCCCGTCGGCCGTGTATACGGGTGCGGTTCTCCTCCGGATCGCGGGTCCGGCTGCTCACGTCTTGGTGGCGCGGGAGTCCCTCAACGCACCCTTCCTGGACCCACGAGGACACCAGTGTGCATGCACGGGGAAGAGACCGGTCTCCTGAGGAGAGGCGCGTTGGGCTTTTAACCAGCGGCGGTAATGAGGCTCCACTTCCTTCAGGTGTGCCCCATCACACGCCGCCAGCCCTGACTCGTCCAGCGCCCCTCCTCTCACACACCCACTCCAGTCGGGAGCCTGGTGAAGGGCGGCGATTTAGGACGGGGTGCCGGTGATAATCAGGGAGGAGGCAGCTGACTCGTCACAAGTGGTATTCTTGTTTTTTAACAAAGGGATTTTTTTTTTTTTTTTACAATGCACAATTTTGCACATTTTTAAGCTGGTAATTTATTTGGAGAGACTATTCTGAATGTGTGTTTGTGGTTTGTGCATGAGTTGATATGAATGCTCTTCATTATGATCATAAACACAGACTCGTTTTAACACAAATCTCAAATAAAACACATCTGTGAATGTCAACATCAAACCTTCTGTCTTTTTTTTATTTGTGGACTGAATCACTGAAGCTTTTTCTGCCCATGTGTCAACAAGAGTCCTTTATGTCTCAATGTTTTTTATTTCCTGAAATATAACAACAGAATAATAATACCCAGTATTAAACTAAACAAAAATAGTCATATGATAATGTTAAGAATTTCTCCTTTTGTGCTGCTTGGAAGAATGAAGCTCAGGTTTGGAACGACATGAGTGTAAACTCATATAATAACATTTTTGTTTTTGATTTCACAATTTTAAGTGGACTTTCATTTATTATGTGCAGAGCTTGACATAAAGAAAACAACGTTTTTTTTTTCAAAGACAAAAAGCAGTTGCTGACGTGTGTCAATAAAAAAAAGAAAAATGTAGATTTTTACCTGGTTTAGTTTATTTTAAAACTTATTTGCACTTCTTTTAAATAAATGCAATTTTAAGAGATATAACATCTCTTTTACAGCTTGCATTTCTATCTTTTTTTCAGAATTCTGATTCTTAAATGCACAATTCTGTCTTTTCTAAGAATTTATATCATGCAAATTCACTCAGAATTCTGAATTTACATCTGATTCTGTTAACTTTTTTTCTCTGAGTTCTGATTTTATATCTCATAATTCTGCCTTTTTTTCTCCATTTTCTGAAATTACTTCTCCCAATTTTTTTTTTGTTAATAGTTTTTCTCAAAATTCTGAATTTTCGTCTCACAATTCTAAAATTAGTTTTCCCTCAGAATTTGTCATTTATGTCATGCAAGTGCAAAAATTAGTGATATGACCTTTTTTCCATTATTTGAACCCTTTGGCAGAGATGAGCTTCCGTGGTGGAGACCTGCTGGTCTAAAGTGAGTGCGCTGACACAGATGCTCCAGTAGATGGAGCAGTGAACATCATGAGACTACAGCTGGAGGAGGGGCTGTGCATCAAGAGCCAGACTACTGAAGAAAACAGACACAATAAAAATGACATTGATAAATGAAAGCTGGCAAACCATTGGAATGCCTCTGCGCTTCAGTCACAACACGAGCGCCAAGAGCACAGATCTACATTCACCTAGAGACACAGACTGACTTATTATCACAAGGAAAAGCCAATCCTTCACAACACAAACACAAGAACATCATTATATGACATTTGAGAAGATAACCGAACCTTCTGATGGTGGGGGACGTGTGTTTTAAGATGCTGTTGATGGGTGGTGTGATCAGATGTGTCTTTGGGTCCTCTTAACTCTCTCATGCATTATTCAGTGCAGGATGGAGCCGCAGGAAGCACAATCGACCATCAGACGGACTGATAGACTGAAGACTGGAGCCCAAGGGAGAGAAGAGAGCGCAGTTCCTCCATGTCCTGCATTAAAGGTGGCCTGTTACCTGTCAGTCTGTCACCTGAGGCCTGAATATTTCATGTATACGGCGCTTGTTTCAGGCGATCACTGTGCTCATGTAGAGTCATGTTGAAGAGGCTTTTAAAAGCAGGTGAAGGACCTTGACAAGAACAGACCAAAAGTGAAGCCAAGTGGAAACAAACCCAGTTTTCTCAGCATTCACACTGTCCTAAACAGTGAAAGTGAAATTAATTCAAGTGCATTAATAACTGTTTGAATATATATATAATTTTGTACTTCCAGAAGATGAATCTGCAGACCTGTGAGCACAAGCATGACATGTATTACAAGAGATATTGCCAGATGTAAAAGCCTTTCAATTCCTCACATCATTTTATTTTCAAAAAATCAATTCATGAGGTGAGGATAATAATATTTTTTTATTATAATCATTTTTGTACGACTTCCTTGATTATAAATAATGTTTTATAATGCATATCTTATTAATGGTATCCCTGAGAGCATAGTAAAGGCTCATTTAAAGTTCCCAGTGTTTTTACAGTAGGCTACATAAATGTTTTCTCTTCGGTCATTTATGACCCGAAATTTTTTTTTTAAAAAATGTTACAAATCGTAGCTTCATCGGAATGGTCCGAAACTTGGTGACTTTTTTGGTACTTGGTATATGAACACCCCAAAAAATTGGGGACAGGATTTTAAAAGTCTAAGTGGTCGTAAAAAAAATAGTCACACTCAGGGTCTTCGGGTCAAAAATGACCCGACATAGGAAATGAATGGGAAATTTGCAAAAATATGAAAATACTGAGTTTTTTTGTGTGTACAATCTACAAATCAGCCACGATGCAGAAAAAAAGCATACAACAGTGAAGGGGTGAATCTCTAAAACATCAAGAGTGCAAAACAGACAAAAAAATTCACACACACACACACACACACACACTTATACACACAAAAACACACACAAATGAAAGTATCATTGCAAAAGCTAATTTTGGGAAATGTGTGAAATAAAAGAAATTATTCATCAATGTAAGAAATAAAGTGCACAGCAATAAAAGCATGAGGCTGTAAGCCATCAAGGTTGCAAAATAGACACACTCACTCACACACACACACATAGGGAAATATGAGACTGGTGAAACTGTAACAGAGATATGTGAGAATATGTGAAATAAAATCAATGAATCAAATAAAGGGGAGACATTGGATCCAAAATGCAAAAGTCACACACCATGTCTCTCTCTTGAACACACACACACACACACAAACACACACACACAAGCACGTGTGCACGCACGCACGCACACACGCACAAACAGAGTAAGGTCAAAGGATGGAATTCTTCCCTAGTAACCTCCAGGCCTATTCGAGCGACCCAGGCCCAGCGTGACACTTTTTTTATTTTTCTATTTTCCATTTACATGTACTGTTTGAAAATGATTATACGTTTGTTTTTTGTTCATAATTGCTGTTGGCAATTTTGAAGAGTTACTGTTCATTGAATTGCAAAAAATAATTTTAATGGAAATGTTTATAATAAAAGGTAAATAAAAATATGTTATGATTTAAATAATGTAATTTTTTTTATTAAGTTAGAATTAAAACAATGGGTAACAAAATGCTTTCCATTTGTTCTCTTTCTAGTGCAATGTTCAGGTTTGACTGTATTATAAAGTAAAAACTGGCACTTGAAATTACCATTTAAATCAACCAAACAAACAAAAAAAAAAAAAAAAACTTGACAAAAATAGTCTTTGAGAATCTGTGATTATATATTAAAATCCACAACCTGAAATAAATAGGCAAATATGTGCAAAAATCACTAGAATTCACAAGCCTTTCTACAGAGAGCTGTACATTCTCTCTAGTGGTAAAAATGTGCTATTGCATGATAAAAATGCTTAATTTGTCCACCAGATGGCACCAATCTAATTTCAAAAATTGTTTTCTATAGGCCTTGGCTGTACTTTAAAATAAAATACAGCATTAATAAAAATAAAAATAAAAATACATATATATATAAATTTTCTATTATATTCAATGGGAAAAAATGGATCATAATTATTGCATAAAAATTCATTATTCATTATTATTATCATAAAATTCTCTCAAAACACAAAAAAAGAAAGAAAAAATATTATTGAACAAAAATACATTTGATTGATTTTACTGAAAAAAAGTATACCTGAATCCCGGCCTCTGGGTCATTTTTGACCCGAAGGTCCTGAGTGTGACTCATAAATGAAGAACCCCAGAGGGTTTTAAATGAAGTTCATTTTATCTAAAGGCTAATGTACTGAGACAATGTAATTAATGCTGTTATTTAGTCATATTTCCGTTCTCATAATCGTCCTGCTGTTTGAGGGTGTTTCGGGGGGATGCATGCGCGAGCGTGTGCTTCGTTAACGTTTATAAGCTGCGTGTTAATCAGGTGCAGTTCCTGTCTCCAGGGGAACCGCGCGCATGTGCGAACGCGACGGTGTGCGCGCGCAGGACGCTGAGCGCGGGATTTGCATGCGCTGACATCTCCACCCGTACAGAAGTGTGTGTGTGTGTGTGTGTTCACTCCCAGTCCATCTGCGTGTTTGCCTTGAGCGTGTTTCTGATTCAGAGTGCGTAGTATTTCTTCTGTCGTATCAGAGACGCTCTTCAGGCCTTTCCCTGTGTTTACATTGACTTGCCTGATATTCTCATATTATCATAGGAAGGGAATTATACACTAACCAGACCCTTTTCCTGTGTCCTTGGTTCAAGAAGTAGGTTATATCATACTCTTTTTCACTTTAAGCATGTGATAAACAACAACAAAAAATCAAGGAAGAGTCCTGAGTCATGAGCCAAACCAACCAGCTTATGAATCACTGTGCAAAAAGGTATCTGAAAAGACAAAGTGTGTTCTTAAATTATTTATAATCATGGCGTAACTGAAATATGGTACAATGCAAAACTTTTTAAATAAAGCGATAATTCACCCAAAAATGAAAGTTAACTCTTTATTTACTCACTCTCAAGACAATGACTTTATTTTTTCAAACGAATACAATTGGAGTCATACAAAAATATGGCACTTTCAAGCTTTATGAATGGATGTTGAGATTTTGAAGTCCAATAAAGTGCGTTTGTCCTTCATAAAAAGTGTTCCACATGGCGCCCATGGGTTAATAAAAGCCTTCCGAAGCAATCAACGCATTTGTGTCAGAAAAATATCCATATTTGAATCTTTATAAACCGTAATCTCAAGCTTCCACTAACTGTCCTACGCTCTTCATGAGAGTAGTGTTTCTGCAGATCATGTAGGATGTAGATGCAGTGTAAGCTCTGGTCAGAATATGCTAGTCTCGTGAGAACCAAGTTGTGTTTACAGCAAAGGAAAACCAGTCTCCTCTTGGTTTATAGTGAAATTTAAACACTTCCCACCAGAGCTTACACTATGCTATCTGCTGGAACGCCACTCTCTTATGAATCTGCTTATGACAGTTAGCAGATGCTACAGATTTTTCTAGTAGAACTCTGATTGTATTCATCTGAAAGAAGAAAGTCATATACACCTAGGATGGCTTGAGGCCGGTAAATGGCTAATTAATTATGCAATATTCGTGACCACCATTTGACAATAATAGTGTTTTAAGAATAATGTTTTAATGAAAAAATGCTGGGACTTAACTCATAGTTTTAATTAGAAAACATGGCATCTGGTCACAAACCAATGATCACACATCATCTGGCAGCAGGAGGAAAAATATATAATAGCATTCAAATCTCAAATCAAATCTGATATTACAATATTTTTTTAACATTTGCATATTATTGTTGCATTTTGCCCCCTAGTTGTAGAAAACAAATGGGATTGAACTTTTTTCCTCCTTAGCTTCTGCTCTGAATTTCCGCATTGGGCTGTTTTTGTTTTAGGGAGTGTTTGTTCCTGTCATGTTTCTAGCTCAGGCTTGTGTTTTGTGTGAGTGCCAGTGTTCTCTAGCTGTGTTGCCCAGCTTCAAGGCTGATCGCTGGCACTGGGGAGAAAACAATCAGATAAATAGCATAGGAAGTGAGTGGCGGGTCAAATGCCCCGCCCCTTCCTACCGGTTCGGCACCGGCTCTTACCTCGAGGGTCAGGATATTTCCTCCCTTTGTGTCCGCTACTGAACGGGGCCAAAACGTCCGTCAGCCAACACACTTACATTTGAGCGCTCGGAGGTCTGGACTCTCTAAAATGTCACCCTTTATTTTGCCTGGATACTCTGCTGTTGCTAAGCATGAGGTCACCGCACAACTCCAAAAGCTCTATGATGTCATAGGCTCTATCAACATACAATATATCCAGCCTGGTTTTTGGCACCTAAATAAAATAAAGCGGCTTCAAAAGGTTTTTCAAGCGATGCCAGAGAAGAAGCATTCAGTCAAAGGTTATTTAAAGAACCAATGTTTTCATACCTTTTAATAATCTCAAGAACCTTCTTTCACCACAAAGAACCTTTTGTGAAACAGAAAGGTTCTTCAGATGTTAAAGGTTCTTAATGGAACCATTTAGACAAAAAGGTTCTGCTATGGCATGCCGAAGCACCTTTATGTTTAAGAGTACATGTATATTCTGTAATATTTCTATGTGGGTGTGTACAGGAGCCTGTCGAGATTGACATGTGTTTGCATTTAAATGATGAGGTCGAAATTAAACAAAACTAGGAAAGCATGAGCTCATACAGAACCAGAGGTGACCATTGACATCTCTATTCAGTTTTGCAATGCTATTGTTGCCAATACAATTCATACTGACAGATCTGTACGACTGTGCTCATGGGACCCGGTAAAAACTGCAGAGAATAAACACAACAGGAGTTTTGTGTGTGTGTGTGTGTGTGTGTGTGTGTGTGTGTGTGTGTGTGTTGCAGAAATGCATCGGCTTCTGCTAGAAGAACATTTACATGCAGCTTTGTTTGTCAGAAAAGGAGAACACTCACGAGACAGAGAGGCAGACAGACATGCCGAAAGCCCACCCTGTGTCCCACCGTCTCAACAGCGCCAGAGAGAAAGGAAGACAAAGACTTGCATGAGAGCAGCAGCAGTCTAGAGGCTTCTCCAGAGTGTCTGGGAAAACAGGCTTACAAGCAAACGCTACCAAACCGCATTCAGATAATAGGACAAATATGTATTTTGCACATGTGAGCATGCATTCAAACTGTCCACTGAGCAGATTTTAATGTGCTTACACAGGTGTCTTTAAAGGGTTACTCCACCCTAAAAGGACAATTTTGTCATTTCACGTACATCATCATTATACGTGAAGACTTAATTCAACAATTCCTCTCCTCTGTTTTATTTGCACACAAAAAGTATTCATTACAGTCGCTTCATAATGTTACGGTTTAAACACTGATGGCGGACTATTTTGATGATGCTTTCAATACTTTTCTGGACCATGACAGTGTTATTTACTTGGCAGTCTATGGGACAGTCAAGAAGTCTCCCGGTTTTCATCCAATCTTAAATTGTGTTCCGAAGACAAACAAAGCTTTTACAGGGTTGTAAATCTTGTAAAACGATTAATGACAAAATTGTAATTTTGGGGCGGAGTATCAGTTTTAAGCAGCGGGCCAAATAAATCTGTCTGAAATGTCCTTCTTGTTTAAATAGACCTCTAAATGCTAAACCAGAACCTATTTGATTTACTTTCACCCCCAAGGTTTAAAATGTTATATGTATAAGCATGTGGTTCTCAACTGGTGAGCTGCAAATCGAAAATGTTGTGCACAAAGAGACAAAAAAAAATAATCTGAAGTGTAAATAATAAAACAATATTATCATGCATAGCCATAAAAGCAAAGTAAATAGGTGTGTCAACCTTTAAAGAGGAGAAAATGCTGCCAAAATCCACCAGATGTCAGTTTTTTTTCTATTCGGCTTATGTCTTTTAAATAATTTTGAATATAGTATAGGTCAAGGTGTAATCCATGTCCTGCAGTAAAACTAAACTTCTCTGCTGTTTTAGTATCAAATACTATTACAGCTTTTTATAATTGTATAATTTATATATATATTTTAGTCATATTTGAAATGTATTTAACATGTATTTGTTTTACACGTTTTAGTACATTTGGTATGTTTTTCATTTTTATTTTTAAATATGTAATGATACGTTTTATTGATTTTTATTTTTAATTGTAATTATTTTAATACTTTAAAAGAAAATAAAAAAGTTGCCCTGCTAATGAAATCCCCCTTTTAAAAATATTTTATTTGTTTACGTTAAAGTTTAGCTTATGTTGAGAAACAGAAATGTTAAATGGTTAAGTTTTAGTGAGTCCTCCCCCTGTTCCTCTTTGCTCACTTGTGTGCATTAGTAAAAGTGAAGAGTGAAAGTGAAAAGAAATGGCGGGAACGCGGGCGTGGGGGGTGGGCTCATGGGGGCAGGGGCCGCACTGGGGTCCGAGGCGACAGAAAAGAAGAGCGACAGCGCGTAAAGAAAGGACGCGAGGTGGCCTCTTCTGCGATGACATCATCCCTCATTTGCATAAATCTCCGCCTGAATTGAAAGCTCATTGGTCACAGGCGAGAGAGACCGAAGCTGCTCTCGCTTTTCATCCTTTTCAATGCCCCTCCCGCGACCGCATAGTGTGCGCGTGCGTGCGTGCGCGGACCGTCGAGCGCCGTTCCATTCTCTGCTGCCAGGAGACGCGCATCGCTTTTATCGCCGGTAGACAGTCAGTCAGCTCCAAACGGCCTTTGTCAGAGCTACTGATTTTTATCTCAACATTTGTTGCCGGTTGTTCTCGACTCGCAGTGCTGTCCTCCGATTCCACTTGGAAAAAGAAAGAAAGAAATAAAAAATCGTGGAAGACGCGAGTACCGACTGGGCGTTGCTGGAGGAAAAGCGCTAGACTCGGTAAGATTCGCTCTGTGCCGATCCTAGAGAAACCCGGCGATTCATTAAAAGCGTTTTTCATTCTCGAAACTAATTAAATAAATAAAAAAATGAATGCCAGTGTCAGTTTAAGAAATGCTTTTCACTCAGCAGCATGATTTACGACTGCATGCTTTGATATGTCCATGAATATGTATGAGTTCCTGTTCACATCGGTCATTATAATACCGGCCGAATACATGAGCTCATCAGATGAAAATGCCCCTGAAGCGATCAGGTTTCACACCGGTTTGATTCATAGGTTTTCATCTCCCACACCGGTTTAGATATGTGTTTGGTTGATGTTTTTACTGCTTGTTAACCGGCACGGATTGTCTCCCTTTATTCCGTGTCGCCTTGTTCATCCTTTGAGTCCGTTTCAATGGTGGATGTCTGGGCGGTGACGGCAAGCCCACTCCTAACTGTGAGCGATAGAAAACCACGAACAGTTCAGAAAACACATATCGCGCTGGCAGATGAATTATAATGCAGTTTTTCTGCATGTGCTGGTGTGTTTTGTGTGTTTCGCAGCAGTGAAACTTTCCGCTCGTCTGTTCGCGCGAGTCTTTTGTTCTGCGCCCCTCTTCACGCGCCCGCTCCACATCCAGTATTCACCCGCCCGGTCCATATAGTATTGACCCGGTCTATTGTTCGGTCTATAATGTATAAAACCCGCCGTGGTCCTGATACAATATATTACAGTGACTGAATTTGCTAGTAGCTTATATTGTACAGGATCATTGGCCAAACATCAAATAAAAAAAAATGGTCCCCTACCCTTATTCAAGTATATATATATATATAAATGAGTATCTGTTTTCAATCGGAAGTGTTATTAAGGCTGATGCTGGTGTATCAGACTGCAGTAATTAATTAAAGGACCCAACCCACCAAAATACACACCCATCGGTGCTGTCCAAACCCTGTCCATTTCTAGAGACAGAGACCAGACAACAACCAGCAGCTCGATACCATTCAACGCTGTACTGTGAAGTATTGATATTTCTCCATATAAAAAGCGACAAGGGTGATTAATCGGACTGGGTTTCTATTAATGTACTTTTAGTTTTAGAGAGGATCCTCGGGTGAACTCTTTCCAAAGGGCCTGTGGGGTCATTTGGATTGGTTTTATGTCGGTATTTTCATCTTCTGGTGGTTTAGGGACAATGGAAATCAACAGGGTGGTTTCTTGGCTCCGCTCCCTGCGCAACCGGAGTCAAAATGATACGTTTCGCAGCAGGTGCGGCTTGGTTTAGCTTCTCCCGCTGCTAAATCTTGGCTTTGTAAGTCAGTTCATCCTTTTGTCTTGCTTAATAGTTCCCTTCTCTCTTTTTGGCAAACAAAAGGTTTAAGACGGATGCCTCACCCCCCTGCGGCCAGCATCTCACCGCTCCAGTGAGGCTCCATCAGATCTAGTTCTTCTGCTCTTGTCTGGTATATTTAGTATAAATATGGAACACATTTTATACACACACACACACATATATAATGTCTAAATGACAGATCATTTTAGTAATACAGACTATTTTAAGCTGATGACTCACTGCAAAGGTCACAGTGAATAATTCTCTCTAATTATCCCAGATCCAGTTTTATTTGACTGGCATTGTTCTGTCTTATTATGATTCCGATACAATGCTGTAGCTGTCTAACTCCAGCCTACAGGGTTTATTAGGCTCTTGGAGCGAGGCATTGCCAGCCATTAGAAATGTGTCATGGCATGATGGGTAGTGACTCTATGAGGAATGGGGATGGGACTCATTAGAGAAGAAATTACAGCAGATGACATCAGAAAGGTCATATTCTTGTTTATGATTGTCTGAAGAGACATAAGAGAATGTGACTATGCATCATTTGGCTTCCCAACATTAGCTTGCTTACTGTATGATCTTAAAAGTAACACTTTTTTTAATAGATATATTGGCATTGTGAGCTCCATGAATAACGTTTATCATCCATGGAACCTTTTCATTGGACAAAAATTCTGTATAGTGAAAAAAAGGTTCTTTGGATTAAAAAAAAAAAGTTTCTTTAAGAATTTTTCACTGAATTTGTCTTTAAGGAGCCAAAATGGTTTTTCTGTTGCTTTGCTTAAAGCCTTCATTTGGACCCTTCAATTTTAAAAGTGCAGTCAGCGTTGTCGTCTTAGGATGCAGTTGCAGTGGTTTTCCTGTGTCATCTGTCCTGTTCTGATAATTCTCTCTTATTGAAGCACTCACTCCTCCAGTAAAGATAGCACCCTGGGGGCTGAGCAGTTGTTGCAGTGGACAGTTGGCTCTGTTAGTTTGGGATATCGTGTTGCAGCTGTGGTAATTGGAAGGGTTTGTTGCATTCTGAGTTCTTTTTTTCGGGGAGTGTTTTGCGGTTACACTTCAGCTTTCTGTAAACACGTCTTCTGTGCAGTTGTAGCACTCTTGCTGTGTTAATCTCCGTCTGGAGCAACATTATATCAGAGCAGACATGCAGTCCTGTCTTGGTGCATTTTGGTTCAGTATCCTTTGTTCCAGTCTTGGCAGATGTCACTCAGTGAATGGTGTCTTTGAGATTTCATGGGGTACTGCAGTTCACTGATGGATGTACTGACCTGCTGTTTTTTAAAAAGGGTACAGTACACATTCTGTAAGAATCCCTTCAGTGTCTGAATGCCATATTAAAATAATCTGTCCTGAAAACTAGGTGTCTTACTGCTGCAGGCCTCCATGCTGTGAAAAATGGCAACCTACTTTACAAAGGCATGAGACAAATTTTTTTCACAGCATCAACCTCAAGGTGTTCATAAAATCTGCAGCTTGTCAGCATCTTAAAGGAACACTCCACTATTTTTGAAAATAGGCTCATTTTCCAACTCCCACAGAGTAAAACTGCTGAGTTTTACCGTTTTCTAATCAATTCAGCCGATCTCCGGGTCTGCCGATAACACTTTAGCTGTAACTTAGCATAGATCATTGGATCTGATTAGACTGTTAGCATCTCACTCAAAAATGACCAAAGAGTTTAGATGTTTTTCCAATTTAAAACTTGACTCTTCTGTAGTTACATCGTGTACTAAGACTGACAGAAAATTGGGCCTGCTGCACCCATAGTACGACAGCAAAGTTCATTGCTTATTACACCGGAATAAGAGTATAGTTCCAAGCTATATCAACCTTCAAAATTTCAACTTTTCAGTCAGTTTTAGTACACATTAAGTACAGAAGAGTCTACTTTTAAAAATGGAAATATATCAAAACTCTTTTTATACGTCATTTTTGAGTAAAATGGTCTAATCAGATTCAATGATCTATGCAAAGCTAAGCTAAGATTGCTACCACCAGACCCAGAGATCGGCTGAATGGATTCAAAAATGGTCAAATTCAGCAGTTTGACTCTAGGGGAGTTGGAAAATGAGCCTATTTTCAAAAATAGTGGAGTGTTTTAAGCTTTGCTCACATTTGCTCATTCATTCATTTGCTATGAATTCTCATATTTCAAGATCAGTTGATCAAAACAGAAGTCTATATTGCTGTTAATAATTTATCTTAAAAAATTGTTGGAGAGAAATTTGGGACGTTTAAAGACTTTGAAAAAGAACATCTGCGTAATATAAATTTAATCTAGGACATTATTATTTAGTATATTCTTCATCTAAAGCAGCTGAACAGCAGAACAGAATAGAAACTCTATTATGTGCAACCAGGGGTTGAATACTTTTGCTCAGAGTCACAGCAGTGGAAGGACAATCACTTATGCAGGAGTTTGAACGTTCAACCATTGGATTGCTAAATCCACAACCATAACCACTTAATACCAATATTTGTTTGTATATAAGATGGCTTAATGTAGATTCGCTCTTTGCCAACGGACACATTATGAAGTTTTCTGTTGAGTCAGAACAGAGGCTCAGAGTCCATCTGGAAGGTGCTGGTCAGCTGTGAGCAGAAGGATAATCCTCTTATAGGTGCAGTCATTTCCTGTGGAGTTTGTGTGTGTGTGTGTCACTTCCTCCTGTTTGCTGAAGGCTATGTTTATTGTCTGCTGCAGATGATGTTTGTGGCCATGCTGTCACAGACAAACACACACTATCAGATGTCATTGATCAAACCCCACCATCTGGTTTTTATCAGTGGTTATGTAATTTGTCTCTTTAGCTCTTTTGTGCTTCCAGTAGATAATAGAATCAAGCAGCTCCTCGAATTACAAATTAGTTAAAAGTCCCCTTTACCCCCAAAACCTCCCAATTTTAGTGTGTCCACATGTTCTGCTAATGCACTGCTCTACTCTCCCATCTGTGCTGCGAGCCCTGCACTTTCTCTTGATGATCAATATTTGTCTTTCTCATCTGGTTTCACCATTTCTCCACTTATTCTCTTGGCCAGGTGGCATGGCATGCTGGCTGGGGCCCGTATCTGGCCCGTGTCCTGTGTGCATCCCATTCTGTGGGTGTCCATCGGAGGATCGCCCAGGATTAGCATCATGCTTTGTCCAGAGTTAACAAGCTCTGTCATGTGTTAATCTCCCTGTCCCCAGAGGACCGTGTTGGTCTGCAGCTGTTTGTGATGTGTTCTGCTGCTGTTCATTGACTGAACGGAGGTACTGGTACCAGTTTGTGCAATCCTGCTCTGACACTGCTGTTGGTGTTGTTTTTGGGGCCGTTTACACCAGATGTGCTGTTGTGTTCAGAAACCACTAGACTGGTTGTGCCTGACCCTGCTCCTGGAGATCTACCTTCTTGCAGTTTAGATTTAGCCCTGATTAAACAGACCTGAACCAGCTTATTCATATCTTCAGAAGAACTTCATCATTACAGGCTGTTGTGTTGGAGTGTGGCTAGAACTGAACTCTGGAAATCGGTGTGTCTACATCTCCAGTAACAGGATTGGGCATCCCTGCACTAGATGAACTGCAGCAAGATTACATTTATTCATTTAGCTGACGCTTTTATCCAAAGCGACTTACAATTGCTACATATGTCAGAGGTCGCACGCCTCTGGAGCAACTTTTTATTTTAAAAATAAAGAGATTACTTTTTTTATTATTCAATTTTTTTAAGATTAAACAGAATGTGTGACATTAAAGGGAAACTCCATCTCAAAATGAAAATGTTTACATTACTCACCCCCAAGTGGTTCTCCCCACATCACAGTAGCGCCATTTTGGAGAATATGACTTAACGCAGGCTGCTTACACTCTTCTGTGTAACTATTCTGACGATGCTTTTCATACCTTTCTGGACCTTGACCGTGTAATTTCCTTGGTAGTCTATGGGACAGTCACAAGCCTTGTGATTTTCATCCAAAATATCTTTAATTGTGTTCTGAAGACAAACTAAGCTTTTACATGCTTAGAATGACATAGGGGTAAGTGATTAATTACAAAATTTTCATTTTGGGGTGGAGTGTTCCTTTAATTCAGATTTTGTGGTGATCATTTCCAGAATTAAATGGAAAATTTGCATTTTTGAAACAAAACACATTGCCATATTATGCATGATACTAGATATAAAATAGCTATGCATTACGCAAAAAAATCCTGCAGAACGATTGTTAATTTGTTTGCAAATTTGCTTGTACCCTTTATTTGTTCATTCATGCATGTTTCTTTATCACATTTACATGTCAATGATTTGTAGTACTGTACTTTTTTTTTGTTTTTTGTTTTTGTTTAGATAGCAAATTATGCACAATGCAAAAATAGTTTTTTGGGGAAGTCAAATGTTTTGTGTACAAACCCAAAATTTCTTGGGGGAGATCAAAATATTTGCAAGCAAATGTAAAATTTTATTGGGGGAGGGCAAACTTTTTGCAAAAGAGCACAATTTTTCTTGAGGGAAAGCAAAAGTATTTCAAAAGAGCTCAAAGTTTTTTTTGTGGAATGCAAAATTTTGTAAGCGAATGCAAATTTTCTTGAGGGAAGGCAAACGTTTTGCATGAAAGCTCAATATATTTTTCCCTCACCATAAGACAGAACACAAGTCTGTATCCAGTGCAAATGGCCTCTTCTATTCTTGTGTAGGTCACTAATCTGTTGCATCCCAGACAGTTGTCGAGTGTCTCACGCCCTGGAGTAGCATATGTTCTAGAAAACTTATGTAAATCTTCCCTACAGTACAAGGATTACCTCTTCATCACCTAGATTCTGTCCAGGTATCCGCCACACAAGCTGTTGGCGCCTCAGGCAGGAAAAGGTGGCTAGCTAGTTAAGTCTCAGTTTTTCACTGGATTTGTCTCCAACATTGACCAGAGGGTAATGGTCTTAGAGCGGTTTCTTACGGTCTGATGTCACTACCTCTACTGATTGTTCTGTAGAATGGGTCGATCTGTTTGACCTTTGGCCAAGGGTGTTTTGGGAATGCGCTGGCCACGATTGCAATCTCGACAGTGGGGGCACTAAAATGGCTTTTGTCAGCTTGGACAGCAGCGGTTCTGTCATGTGTGTCTATCCTCTTTTCACTCCTCCGCGAGGGCTGCCACCCCAACAATCCCTTCTTTGGTGACTTGTTTCATTGCAATGCGCCTCAGGCCGGTTGACTTCATCTTGCTGTGTGTGCTCTGTATAAAGGGCTGCTCAGAGAGTCATGTGATCGGCAGATAGAGAGGGACCAGTATCTCCACACAGATGCGTCCTCTCTTGAGTGCTATTATGTAATTTAGCTTGTGTTATGGACCCCAGCGGCCAATGGGCTATTCATGGACTCATGAAAGCGGTTCTGTGACGCAGACCCCAGTCACACCTCCAGTCAGTCTCTTGCTTGCGCTGCTGTTGAGAAGGCTAGCATTATATGATGAATAGAGGGTTTGAAGTTTTTGGTGATTCATTTTAGTACCGTAGACTGTATTGTTACTCATACTGATATTGCTACAAATACAAGTTGGTACAGTTTTTACAGCAAGTCTCTACAGGCAAAAGCATTTAATAATTCCTAGATTTAGCCTAGGCTACATTATATAATACAATAAACAATTGGAGAAAGAATGTTAGTAAAGATTCAAATGAGGCTTTTCTATAAAAAGACTCGCTAGCATTTGAAGATGGAAACAAATGACTCTTAAATAACTGACACTGAGCAAAGCTATCAATTTAAATTGCATTTATCATGGAAATTAATTTGATATTCACCGCTAATGTGCCCTGCAAATCAATTTATAAATGTATTCGATCACTAATGTGGTTTATAATGGATTTTTTTTAGTTTATGGACCTGACTTGTGGTTTATTCTTGTTTAATTCTGAGGGTTGAGAATCAGGTGCCACAAACTTGCTGACCTTTCCCCTGCAGAGCAGCACAGCAGTGTGTTTCTTCCCGGTGGCCCTCTCTTTGTGGTGGTGGTGGTCGTGGCTGAATAGATCCAGTGTTCACTTGTTTCAGAGTGAGAGATGGGTGGAGGGAAACCTCTGCAGCCTCCGGAGGGTACAAGCAGAAGGGGGGTGTGAAAGGGTGCATAAAGATTTTTCATTGCAGTGCGCCTCAGGCTTTTGTTTGCTCAATGTATTTAGGCCTGAGTTTAAAGTGTATGTTTTTGAATTGCATATCAAATTTCATTTAGATTACAGATTAATGTGTAATCCATCATTAATGTGATGCATATCAGACATGCATAAATAAGCAAGAAATATTTTTGAGTGTGCATCATCTCTGCAGAGGCTCAATGGAGTATTGGCTAGACAGTCTTAATATGTGAAATCTTAAACTGTGATAAATTACGGCTAATTAGTCCGTCCTCTGACCAAATGCCAAATCAGAGGCCAACAACAACATCCCCAATGCATGCAAAGTGCCCAGGAGAAGTCATGCGATTTATTCGGCATCTCTGTGGTGTGCAAATTTGCGCTTCCTCCCAGCACAATCTCTCCATTGATTCCAATTTAGAGGGGAAAACGATTTCCTATAGTGAGCCATTGAGATTGTGCAGTTTGCTGTTTTTTTTATTTTCTTGTCCTCCAGTTATTAGACATGTTGGTTTGGCCCTAACTGGCTAAAGCTAAGATGGCATTAGCCTTTTAGCACCTGCTGTGCCGCAGTGGTTAGCTGATTGTGAGAAGCAAGCTTTGCACATGGGGGACTTTTTAAGGCACAATGCAGCATTTATATATGAATTTATTCATGCATGCACGCACAAGGCTGTGTTGTGCTTGTTCCGACAGAGAAAGAGGCCATAGTGCATTTTGACGCTATAATGACCCCATTAGCATACGGGTGATCAGCGATTTTGCATCGGGACAATTTAAAGACTCTGATGAACCGTTGCTGGAGACCTGCCAAAAAATTGCTTCTAGAAGGTATGTGATGCGTCTGCAGTGTTTGTTTGAATTATATATGGGTCTTTGGAGGATGAGCGCTTTGCAGAGTCATCCCTTCAGGAACATTAGGCTCCTGCACCAGGATTGGTTACAATAATTGGATGAGGCGTTTAGCATTAGGCATGTGCAGGTTCGTCCCTGAGAGTGACGGAGTGCCAGTAAGAGGGTTTGTGGGTAAGAAGGTTTGGTACGATGGGTCTTATGTTTGTAAGGTCACAAAGCCTCTATACCTATCATTTCTGGTTTTCTCTAGCTTGTGCTCTCTAAGTATATATATATATATTTATTTGAACATGTAAACCCTTTTGATTTGGCTATTAGGTTTCCTAAACCACTAGCTCTCAAATCAAGATTTAAGGGCTCACTGTTGACAAACATTACATTCAAAAGAGACATTTTTAGTAATTCTGCTATAATTATATGACAAAATATTTATGTCAAAACTGGTGGTTTTCAAACACAAACTGGGAATACTGACATATTATATTAAATTATCGCAATTAGCCACGGTTCATTGTGTTAGGTTGCAGAACTGTATGTTTTTCAATGAAAACAAGAGTTAATAAAGGGGATGCTAAAAAGAAATATGATTTAAGTTAACATAAAATAAGCTTATTTTATATAATAAAAACGAAAGCTAGGGCTCTAGAAATATCTCTTGTTCAAATATCTTCAGATACATGTAAATGCATTTCCCCCTGTCCACTTCCCTCAAACTTTGAATATTGAATTTGCATATGCTTTTTTCCATATATGCCTGTCTTCATCAGCCACTCTGTAGAACAGAGGTCATCAGAAGTCAGCAGATCCTCCCCCCAGAATTAGATGGACACCACAGGCCTCTGACCCCCCCAGGGTCACTGTTGTTTATATGCAGGAGGAAGCAGTCTATATCCCTCAGCAGGATCAAGGTCGTAAGGGCGTGTGACGGTGTGTGTTTTCCTCTCTGAACAAGGCTGTTTTACCCCTCTAATCTCGACCACCTGACATTCTCACAGGCCGATTCTCATCTATCATTCTAAACAGGATCAAGAGAAAAAAGCCAGGAGCGATGGAACAGATGCAACAATGCCTGTATTTACAACCAATATTAAAATAGAGAGAGATGTGATCTAGAGGAGTTGTTGTTCAGAAGAGAAAACAGCCCTTGAGGTCTATGAAGTGGAAGTGATGTTGCATGTGGTTGTGCTTGTCTAAAAGACTCAAATCTTTGATATTCTTCATTGCTTACTTGTGTTCTGTTCTAGTTCTGTTTGTGATGCATAATTTAAAACTAAGCAGGTATAGTGTACCATAACTTTTAAAATCTGACTTGTCCGTGTTAGATATTGGCACGCTTTCTCCCTTAGTTTGGTTTGCTTAGGCACATATAAACACAGCAATTGCACTTGAATCCACACCAAAATAAACAGTCCGAGATCACCCGAATGAGGTATCTGAGCCCGATTAAAAATAAACTCTTGTTTAATTGTGGTGAGAAAGAAATGCAACCCAACAGACCAACGAATCAAGCTGTATCGGGAATTCATAATGGGAATGCGTGACATAAAAAAAAGCAAGCATTTTCTGATTCTGAGCACATTAGTTATCATGGTTAAAAAAACTGAACTGAACCAAGAAGAAACAGTAAAAAATTTCTGTTTCAGTGTGGAGCAAATGATCTGCAGGTCTGAAAACACTCCCAAGTGTCCAGAGTTCCCCTATTTGACACAAATACTATTGTTTATTTGCCATGGGAACAGTTGTTTGCAAGTAAATGTGTTCATTGTTAATCTTCTCAAGTGCACAAGTAGATAGCTAGATCTCTGTCCAAGGCAATAGATCTTCTCATATCTTTTTTGTCCATATCTGGCCAGCATATTATGGAATGGGTTCTTTTCTCCCGGGGTTTGCTCTCTTTTTTCCATCACTCTCTCCGTCCCTTCCCCCCAGTCTGTCTAATTGGGATGCTCAGCTGCCTGGACCATCTGTGTGAGGACTAACTGAGGAGATTTTGTAATGGGCAGAATGAGTCCGAGGGGCGGAAGAATGAATGTCGACCTCAGAAAGAATCAGGGAGATTTTGCAGCTCTGGAATATAATGTGGATGAGGTGTCCAGTGACACTGACGTTCGCTTTATGTGTGTGCGTTTTCAATGTTTGTCGACTGACTCTTATTTTTCCCATGCTCCCTTGAGCCAAGTCATTTCCTCTCGTTGGCCTCTTCCACTTTATGAACTTTGCTATGGAGCTGCTGCTCTTAAATCATGCAAACAACATCTGCTTTAGTAAAGCATTGTGGGTAATGCATCTGGCATTGCTGCTTTGCAATTAGAAA